>NW_020799110.1:6286217-6410897 GCF_003259725.1 Athene cunicularia
CCATAATTGCTTACTGCTCATGCTGAATTGTTTTTGCATTCACACTAAAGTTCTTGAATATCTGGGGAGACAAATGATGTTGAAAAGGCTGTAGAGTAAGGTAAGGGAGGGAACCCATATGAGCTGAATAAGGAGAGGCAATAATGACTTTTCTTATTGGAGCTGTAGTATACGTAAAGTTCCCTCCTTAGTTACGTATAGGGAAGTATGAAGAGCAGCAGAACCACACACCTAAAATGAGTTCTTTAAATTAAACTTCACAGTTTCTGTGTGCCTAATATACTTGATGATAAATTACCATATTTCAAATCTTGATGTGACAAGTAAAAACCATATGTGCTGATTAGACTATAAATAACTGGATAGAGAAAACAGTTAAACTAAGATCAGAGAAGATAGTAGTAACTCGGATCAGAGAAGATAGTAGTAACTTGGATTTTGAGAGGTTGGGAATTCCTGCATATTGTATAAGCAGCCTAAAGAGTGTAAAAATTTAGATGAATAGGGAATGACTTTTTACTGATTTAATGTGGACTCATTTTTCTGATACCAAATAACAGACTATGGTTAACTTAGTTGTTGGGGATTTCATTAGATTTGTGTAAACTTTAGGAGCAGTCACTCCTAGAGTCCATTGCGTCCCGTCTGTGCCTGAGATCCTCTGTACGTTTTAGTATTCAGCTTCCTTACCTAGAACGTGATTTGGTTTGGAGATGTTAGATGGTTTCTCCATCAGAGAAGGTTATGAAGTTATCGTTTGCATTGTTAGCCAAAGCTAGCAGTTCAGTGTGTAGTAACAAGGAGAAGAGTTCTCTCTGAGCTCAAGAGTTTGACCATGACTATTTCCTTAGCCCATGGCAAATGGACTAACGAACAGGTTAGCGTAAACATTTTAATTCATAATAAGGAAGTAATGAAAGAAATTTTTCTTTTTCAAGGTAGTGAACAGTCATTGCAAACATCTGTCTGATGTTCAGGGGGTTCATTTTACTGTCTGCTATGTGTGATGTTCCCGATTTGGTAGAATCAAAGAGCAGTTGGGTGAACTATTTCCATTTTATTTAGACACTTTCTTTTAGCTGTGAGGCTGTGTTTGCAAAAGTCAAATGGTTATGGCACTTGCTTTGTTATACTTGTACTTAGTGCCTCGGAATGGAACTTGCATGTTCAGGGCTGGATTTTGGAGTGGAAACCATAAGCTTCTTGCTTGTATAACTACATTCCAAGGTTAGTCTGAATAGCTGAAATAATGAATTTGGTCTTTGTGCATTCTTAAATAGATAGATAGTTTTTCACATATGTGATTTTTTTTTTTTTTTTTTTTTTTTTTTTTTTTTTTTCTTCTACAATTGGACGCTTTCCTTGGGAGCTGCCTAATTCCAGGCTGCACAGTTTCTGCTTTGTTCTCGGCTCCTATGACTTTGACAAGAATAACTTAACCAGATTTCAATATAGGAATTGTGGGCTGCTAAAGGACATATTGTGTTACTGCTTAATGCTGTATAAGTTGATCAGTGGGTAATATAAAGTCTATGTTTTAACTGTTTTATGATGAAAATATTATTTCAGCGGACTATATGGTAAAGTCATTGAACAATGATCTTATTCTCAGAATGATGGCAGAAGGCATTTTCCATATACCAGATATTAGTGGAGCTGCTCATTTTGTTATTGCAGGCTTAAAAAATAAAGCTATTTTTAGCCTTGTCTGAGCAATTGTGCATTTCTTTCAACTGTAGAACCTAATATCTTACTTCTCTCTTTCTGTTAGGTCCAGCAGAGGTTCCCATGATGTCACCCAATGGATCCATTCCCCCTATTCATGTGCCTCCCGGTTATATCTCACAGGTATGCTTCTTGAATTAAAATGTATATAAAAGTAATAACATCTATATGGAGAAGTCTACTTGGTTGAAGTTGAATTTAGAAATAATTGTGAAAATGGTAATACATATTGTCATAGTCCTCTTTACTGGCAGCACGTACACATGTTTGTGCAAGTGATCATGCGTGTGCACCTTCACACCCTTGTATGTGTACCGAGGTTTTTTTAACGTTAGCAAAAGCAATGCATACAGATTTAGTCTGTATGTGCAGGGAGAGAGGTCCATGTTGTTAAGTGATGCTTTAAGTTCTAGGATGGCAGTCAGAAAGGGTAGGAGACCAGTGGAAGTGAGAGAAGGAGCCACTGTAGCTGTAAAATATGCTGTTGGTCCTCAGTATCTTCCCAGCAGAAATCCTGCAGCATATCAAGAACTGGGCATTTTGGTTTGTTTTCAATAATAAATGTGATTTAATTATCTATTTATGGGGGGGAAAAAAAAAACAACACCGACCCAAAAAGCTTTTCAGCTTCCTAAAGTAAGGAAAAAAAAAAAAAAGAAAAATTAAAAAAAAAAAAGGCTGATGTAAGGCAGAATAGCTGTGACCAATACAATAAATCCAATAATTTCACCTCTTTCACTGCGATCTGGATTGCACTGAAAGCTTCATTAGAAGTATACAGATATACTTGAAGAATAGCTTAAGAACTTTTGATACATATATTTTGGCATCTTGTTAAGCAGAAAATAGATGATGTCCTGGAATCCATTCTCGTCCCCAGGAAACATGTGAGGTTGTGTAATTCTGAAAAATTGTGGATGGCGTCATACTTAAATCCCACAAAATACTGCAATCGCTCTGTGGTATTTTAACTTATGAACAGAGTGAAAACACGCCTCGAGTACAGGCGGCATTGTTGGCCAACCTAGGAGAGAGGGCACGCAGCACGGCAGGGTGTGCCCGCTTCCTCCTGCTCCTCAAGCATCCCAAGGTGGTGGTTGGGGTACACTTTGAGAAAGAGAGCGCTTTTGCAGTGCTCTTTAATACTCCTCATGCGCTCAGCTAATGTAATAAACTGGCCCATATCATGCAGAGGAATTTTTTTAAGACTTAAGTTTCCTTTGAGATAAGTTTAACACCTTTTTTATTATTAAAATATTTATACCTCTCAACCCCTGTACTGGAATAAATGGTTAGGTATAGTTGGAATGCTTTCCAAACCAGAGCGGTGAAAACCACCTAGTTGTATCTCTGTCTGAACCCAGTTCCTCCTTAATGCTTTTTTGTGGGGCACCATAATAATTCCACTAAAGAAGCCTTTAAGTAGTTTCTTAACAAAAAACCCTTACCCAAAACCCTCTTCTGAAGACAATATTTCCAAGGAACTGAAAGTATGTTTTAAAATTTTAGGATAAAACTCTGTACTCAATGCTTGTCGGCAGCAGTATCTGTGTTCTGCTGTGTGGCGAGCAAGCCTCTTGCCTTTCAGACTGCTTCATATTAAATAGTAGCTGAAAGTGTAGTAACCAAATTAGTTCTTATTGTAATAAATGTCCCTTATTTGCTCTTGCTTTTCTCTATTGCCTCAGAGTTAAAAACTCTGTAATAAACAATGAGGACACAAATTTAGAATGGCAACGGAAAGGCCATAAAGCAAATTAATGTACTCTGAGATAGGAATCAAAATATGTTTGATTTTTGGTTTGATTTGTCCCTGAAGTGTACATCTAAGAGTCAGGCAGAAAGCAGATACCCCTGTGAAGGAGTGATGGTACCTATTAAAAAAAAAAAAAAAAAAGCATGAAATCTTATTTCCATTTTGTTATGCCAAGCCTCTTGGAGCTGTGAGTATTGGCCTTAAATATGACATTAGCTATCTAGTGATTTCAACCCTGGTTTAAAATGATGCTTCGTTATCTCTTCTGAAACAATCAGCAAAAAATTGGCAGGAGGTTGTGTGTGCCCTGCAAGATCAGCCTCACTGGAAGCAGTGGAAACATAGTTAGACTCTATTTCTAGACTTCAGGGACCATATTAGTAGTTGTGACTAGAAGCTGGGTTTATTGATGTTTAGAGATGTTCCCAAGGATGAGGCTTAGCCAGGGTGGGAAAAAATGCAGGAAAATAATAGAAGGCAAATACACAGCACCAGTTCATATCTTTCATGCTATGGTTTTGTTTGCAAAGATTGGTTCAATACAGGCAGTTATTTTGCATTTCCATTTCAGCAAGCCTCTGTGCACCCCTGGCAGATACGAACTATCAGATCTGAATTCATGTCTGCAATTCTTTGTTGGCTAAGGGTTATTAAAATATAAAAAAGTTCCTTACCGTGCTCTCGGTGGACAATATTGCTAATGTAAAAGTTAATTGTGGAAGTTGGCATGGTGGAGAAATCTGTATTAAATGCATGCAACGTCAACAATTTTGGCTTCAACTGCTGAATGAAGGAGCAGCTCCTGCGACTTGTGGGGAGCCAGACAGGAGCTGTTAACGTCTGCTCCAGTTCCGAGCTGCTGTCCTGGGGGGCAGGCTAGGACCCCTCCCTCCACTGGGGTGTCCACTAGAGGCTTCTTGCCATCAGGCTCTGTGGCCTGCTGCCTTCTCCTGGCTCCCGGAGCGCTCTAACTCCCTGGTGTCAGCATAATCTGAAGATCAGAGATTATGATTTAGGTGCTAAGCTATTAAATTTGGGGAGGTCCTCATGGGTAGTTGTTTCTGATTTTCACAGTGCATGTTTGGGAGGAGGGAAGGAGGATTTGGGGTGTTCTAATGAGGAGAACTAGAAAAATGGAAATATCAAAAAGCATGATTGTGAATTTATCTGCTTGGGGCTATTGGCTGAGGACTGCTCTCTCTGAAATAAATCTGGAGCAATTCCACTGGAGCTTGAGGAATTACTCGTGTAGTTGGACATGAAAATTTGGCGTGAAACTCCACTTTTGATTTTATTTACAGAGTTGTTAATATGTGGTCTCTGCCACAGATATTTTAAGGCTAAAGGACTAATTTACTGGTTGGAGCATGAAGAATTCATAGTGCTGATAAGAGTTCTTTTGTCAGGAGGTAACACTGGGGTCAGATAGTCTGAACTATGCAACTCAAGCCATGGCCCTGCAGTGCAGTATTCCTGCATCAAGCATATAGCATTTCACAGAAATAAAGCATAACCTCTAGAAAGAGGAAAGTCATTAAATAACATTAAAAGTAGTAGGAAAATGATCACATCCTTGGGAATAAGGGTTTTGGTCTTGGTTACATCCTCTACCGTAAGAGAGGTGTTCTCCTCCAAAACCGTGTTTGGCTAGCATAAGCTTTTATCCACAAACTCTTTGTTTTTGTATGGCTTGCTGCTGACAGATTTTCTGTGTATTTTGTAGACTGCAGTCAGTCAAGTCATCCTTTAACAGGATGATCCTTCCTAATGCTCTGAACGCAAGGAAGGTTGCACAGATCTCATACGTGTGTGGAGCAAGCCATAAAGCGATGATCCCTTTAAGTTCATGACCATTGGTCCTGAAGATGTGGATCATTTTGGATTTAAAATACCCCAACATTCTTGCCAACATTGCAGATGTTCATCTCTCTGTTTTCCAGGTTCAAGGTACAGATGTTTGTACATGATAGATGGCAATGATAGTGATGCAAGCTTGCCAGGGCTGGCATGGATTTGGATTGGCATCCTTAAGAAATTAAGTGAATAAATAAAATGTTGACATCCAAGTTCCTTGTGGATGAGCTCATTCTGTACTGTTTTCTGGTACAGATTGATTTATGAATGAAGTTTCAAATTAGTTTATGAAATTCCCAAAGTATTGGTTGTGGTCCACACAGTGGACATGCTCCAGATGTCCTTGCTGAATCTAGTACACTAAGGGAAATAGGATTTTTTTTTTTAAAGTGGAAATTTATTGCATATTACCATATTATATCCATTCAGTAAACGTGTATGTTAAAGAAAGGGAGTGATTGTATTCCTTTAACTGGAACTCACAAAATACAGGTACAGTTTACCTGTGCAGAATTAACTTGCCTTTTTCCTGGGGGTGTAGTATTAAATTTCAGTGGAGAAAAATGAGAGAACATGAAGTAGTGTTGTACTTCGAATATGGGAATTATCTCTATTTGGAATGAATTTTCATTGCTACAGTGATATCGTTTAATGTAAAACAAATAATATTTAAAATTATATTCTCAAAATGTGGCAACCCATGGGGGTGGCAATTTTATTGTGCATGAGTAATGTTCATCCAGATTGTCCTGAAGGATCATCTACCTACCTCACTCAGCAATTAAGCTCCCTAAAATATGGAAAAAACCACACAGAACTATGCTATAATAATATTGTCATTGAGGTGGCATGCCAATTACACCAGCAAGCTCAAAAAATAACAGCAAAAGACAATTTACCTAGTAACTATTTGAAAAACACAAAATTATGAAGGTTTAGCTCTCGGTGCCGAATGACCAGAAATACTTGTTTTCTTTAAATATAAACTGCTAAAATTAGTAATAGCAATTACTTTTAATATTCCAGTTACATCTAGAGACTTCAACAGGGATTAGGGTTTCATTGCTTCTTGGCACTGAGGTAGAGGCCGTTTAGCAGACAGTGTGTTTCCTGGTGAATTTATGATCTTCATGACAAATGGTTTTAAGCAGCTACAAAGAATGGCAGATTTCTTCTTTAAATAGCAAAGTTTAACCTCTCTTCGAAGTTACGTTATTTACTTTAATGGATCAAAACTAATTTGCTCTGTCTTTGAATTGAAAGTGCTGTCTCCCAGAATGGCACTACTGTAGTCTACCCACTTCTACAAGTTTTTACAGATCAAGAGATAACTACAGTCTTAACCCATACTGCTTTTATAGTTAATGCATATAATGCATGATACATCGGTATACCACTTTTATGATCTCTTAAGGACAGAATAGGTTATCTAAAGATTGTATGTGTATCTTCAGAAAGTTTTATATATATATAAAATTCCTAATTTAGGGAGAAAATGCCCTGTAGGATAGGGAAATAAAGTGGGTTTTTTTGTAAGGTCCCCTGTGTTTCTGCATTCATTTGGAACATGGGCCCCTGAAGTAACAAGAATGCTGTCAGCATTCGTGGTCTGGGAGGAAATAAATAAAAGCTATTAGTCTCTCAGCTTTTTGACGAAAGTCATTTGGAATGTTGGTTCATCCTTTGAGTTGGACTAGATGATCATTATAGGTCCCTTCCAACTGAAAAATCTATTCTATTCTATCCTATCCCCTCATCTCTGGCTTTTGTCTTGCTACTGCTGATATTTTATAGTTCTATCTAGCAGGATAGTTTCATCAAAAAGGTCTTTTGACAGGACTCAGAGCTTTCCTTCCTGCTCTCTAGCAGATAGTTCAGGAAGAGGAATCTTAATAATTTTAAATATGGTTTACATTATGTGCTGCTACAGGGTACAAGCTTTCTGTCTAAATCTGTTCCTTAATATATTCATCTTTCACTAGAGCACAAAATACACATGTAGTCTGGTCTAGATGCACAGATAAGAGATTGTACCTGCCTGGAAGACTGTAATTGTCTTTGGGGCTTGGACTAGTGAAAGCCATGATGAAAACTTTTCACATCAGGATGTAGGAGCTTGCTATCTCAATTAAATTTAGAGCATGATCAAAGTCTGGGAGTTAAATTCTTCATTTCTGTGCACAGTCCTAAAGAAGTAGTTCTGTTTTTCCAACAGGTACTAAATAGAAAAGGACTTTCCTCTTCTCCAGGCTTCAGAGTGCAGATTTGAGACCTGGCACCAGAATAAGAGATGCTGTGGTCTTGAATAGAACCAGTAGCAGAGATGGGAGGCCTGAAAACACAGCAGTTACAGTGACGGGATAGTCTAAATTTCTGAGGTTCAGCCATCTTCTGAGGAGTCTGTAAAGTCTTCATAATTTAAAGCTAGCAGATGACAAATTGTTAGCTGAAGTTGTAAATTTAGAGGTTAGGATTACATATGTTAAGCTAAACAATTCTTACTGTGGTTATACAGCGTCGAAAGCAATGCATTTCTTGTAATGTAAAATATCAATTACAAGAGAATGAATTAACTTTTTATAGAGGATTTTCTTCTTTAGGAGGCCAAGCAATCCACAGAAATTGTCTGTGTCTGGTGGTAGCCTGTAGGTAAGAGGCACAAATTCATATAACCTTAGGACACTGTGGCCTAAGGAAGAAAGTGGGTCAGTTAATACTGGTTAAATTTTACCCTGTGATAAGTTGCTCAGCTGATGCTTGCAGCAGGGACTCATGTTTGCTGGAGCATTACTGCTCACAGCTGTGGCACTGCCTCTCGGGCAGGGATTGTCCCTCTGCAGCAATCAGCAGAAACAACCGTGTGCCTGTGCCATCGCTCCACTTCAGGGTATATTAGCATAAACAAATTTTTCTTTGTGGTTTAGGCTAAGAGGCTGTGATGTGACGAGAGTCACTGGAACTAGCAAGGTCTCTTATGCTGATGCTGCTATGGGTGGTAGATAATTCCAGAGATGTTGGTGGCAGTCAGCTGAGAGTGACAGCATCTTATGGCAGGTGCCCTTGATGCACCTTCACTTATCTCATACAACACATTTATCACATGTGTTATTCCATCTGTGTGTCATCAGTCAGTTTAGAAAAAACTATGTTTTTAACAGCCTGTTTGTTGTATGAAACTAAATTATTCTTCCTTCATGCTTTTCTACCTTATGTACATCACGTACAGAATCAAAGGGATAGTAATTGTTCTTAAGCAGTTGTATTTTTAAGTTCCAGAAATGGCAGAAGTTTTTTTGAATAAGCTTCAAGAAAAGCTTGGCTCCTAAGCCTGGACTGAAAATTGGCTGGTTAAGTGTTCTCCAGAAATATATCTCTGGAAAAATTATAAGCTGAAGAACTTTATTTCAGCCTAAGCACATTTCCACTTTCCTACATCTGTTTTTACATGCTCTGGCTGTGGCATTTGGGGCCAAGTTATGCATATTCCAGAGTTGATTTGTGTGGATGTATAGACCAACTCTGTAGCAGAAAAAACCCTTCTGCCCTATGATTTGTCTTGAGCAGATACGTGTTGTGAACAGAGTAATTCTGTTGAAAACGTGTGTCAACACAACAGGATCCTGCAGAACCCATGTCTGCACACACGCAGCTTCTCCATTACAGCAGTGCCAGCTAATTTCCAAGCGTTACTAACTTCGGACTCACCCAGAGTGCTGTCAAAATTAGTGGTAGAAATTTTATGGGCAGAATGTAAGGTTGGTCCCAACGAGTACTCTTATTTTGATGGCTTTGCATTCCTTTTTCAATTGTTTTACTCCTTAAATACAGGTTATTTATTTTGTCTCTTACCCACATAGTTATCGCTAGGAGCAGTAAGGCTCCCAGTGATTAGTGTAGCGATCTGAGTCTCTAAGAAAAGCCACGTCACCACTATGATTACTTCTGCTGGTATTCTTTTTAGAAATGTGTTTATTCATAAACCTAAGGACCAACCGTTTTCTAACAGGAGAACAAACTGTAAACAGTGCTGGTTTAAAAATATGCTTGGTTGGGATGCTGCATAACGTGTTTGTTTCCCTGCCTTCCAGGTGATAGAAGACAACACCGGCGTTCGGAGGGTGGTGGTTACCCCTCAGTCTCCGGAGTGTTACCCTCCTAGCTATCCTTCGGCCATCTCTCCAACCCATCACTTACCTCCATACCTGACACACCATCCCCATTTTATTCACAACTCTCATACAGCTTTTTACCCTCCTGTCACTGGACCTGGGGACATGCCACCACAGTTTTTCCCACAGCACCATCTTCCCCCAACAATATATGGAGAACAAGGTGAGCTGGAAGGAAGGTACTGGTGTTTCACATCTGTGTTCAGCGTGTTTGAAGGGCTGGTGAAACCAAGAGTAGAAATGAATTGGAGAACTTGTAGAGTGGCTTTGTCTGCATGGATAGAGCCTCCTTCTTTAACATCCAAGCAGGGGGTTATAGCCATCCAGCGTGCAGCAACACAGGGTAATCTTATGTTGCAACACTAGGTTGCAGAAACAAAACCAATTTTAACTTAATTTGTAAATACGGTGGGGAAAAAAATGTCTCATCTCATGCTCCAGACTAGGGATGTGAGTCATGCCGGTTGCTCTTGCTGTGTCATGATGCAGCGTTGTACAGAAAACCAAGAGACTAAATATGTCAGTCCCGGCTTGGGAATGAGGATGGATACGGAGGGCTGGGTTCGAGCATGGGTTGCTGCACTAATTTCCACTGGGAAAAACTGATACCGCTTCCTGTTGACCATAATTTGCTTTCTGCCCCCCAGCTGTGGTTTTCCAAGACATAACAGGCATTTTCTGTTTGTTATTCTAGTGGAGACTGTGCAGTAAGTCACTGAAGAGCATTGTCCGATACCAAAGGGTAGCATGGCAACCCTAATCAGGCCATGAGTAAATAATTGCAAGAAAAGAAGTGAAAGGGGCATATTTCTGCCTGAACTATGCACTGTTGTGTCTCTGCCACCCTGGAGATAAGTCTTTGTGTAATCTGGAAGAGGGAGTTAACCAAAGAAGTAATTGGCAAAGCTACTTGGGATGTTTGACATGGAAATCGGTTCAGGATTCATGGTTTTACATTACTGCTGAACTACCTGGAGTTAAGACCTTTTCTAAAGAATATGTGTGAGCCATATCACCAGAAGTGAGGTTCTGCTGGAGTGGGAAGGAAGGGGCAGAGAGGGAGAGAGGTGTCTATTGATGCTACCTCTTGAAGTTTCTGTTGACCAACAGACCTTGTTTGCTAGTGGGAAGTGGACCTTTACAGCTGACATTTCACTTCATTGTAAGTGGGGGAGAGGAAGTGAGAAGCTCAGGAAACCAGCAGAACAGTGTAGCTAACCAGAGAGAGAGAGGGGAGGGATTTTCCCCTTGGAAAGGGAACAGGACAGGTTGTCAGATTGATGTGCAATGTGAACATAAAACTGCTAGTTAAGTAGATGTTGAATATTTCTGTAGCCTGGAGATACCAATAAGCCAATTCAACTTTAAAAATAAAATTTAAAAAATAAAAAAGATCCTTGATTGCTTTACTGGAATGAACTATACCTGTAACACTGAAACAGTTGAAGTGGTGAATATTGTACTCAGGAGTATTAGTCCACTATTTCCCATTTGCTGTACGATGGTACTTAAAACAAGTACTTAAGATGTACTTAAAACAAAAATTGTATTTATTTGTAGCATGCTGGTTTTAGGCAGCTAATTGCTGTGAGAATACAGATAGGGTCATGTAGCTAGATAAGGGAGATGAAGGCTAAGATGCACTGAAATAACAAAAAAAAAATCTGACTAGTTGAAACAACTTGGAAGAGTATAATACAGTATACAAACAGGGCTTCACATGGCTGGATGGGATGCTTGTTTGCTTCATTCAGAAGTTTGCATGATAACTATTGAATTGATGTAGAAAGAAATGAAGAATATATCAATTGTTACTTTACTAACAAGCAAAACGGTTATTTTGGGCATTAATTTGTTCAGGCTTCAGACTCAGAGTGCAAAAAGGAGGATTGAACTGTAGAGAAAAGCAGAAAGTATTCTTATTTCTGCAAGCTGACCTGCCTTACGTTAGAGAGAGTCAGTGTTGGAGGGAGGATGTGGGGGTTGTATTTAATTAAGCGTATCTGAAGTGAATGCATGATATTTTTCAAGGGTTTTTTAGATAGTTTTACTTACCCAAAGCTTCCACTTCATGCTGCACTTCTCAGGCAGGCACAGTTGACACCATTGTAAAGTCTATTTATACTGGGAAATTAAATTGCATGAAATCAATGATGGCAGCTTGAAGCCAGGGCATCTCAGCTTATTCTGTCCAGTCAGGCCCTGGGGAAGAAACTGCTAAATTGCTATGAATTTATGAAGGCTTTTTCCTAAATATCAGTCTTCCTGGATTTTTGCTTGAAATCTCTGTCCTCAAAAGACAAAGACTGAAAACAAGGGGAAAAACTATTATGCTAATTGCTGTATTTTACAGACTCGTTCAGAGTTATGAAGTCCTATCAGCAAAGGAGCACACCTAATACAATAAAATCATCAGTCCAGCAGAAAAGATTTCTTAAGGAAAAAAAAAAACCCCACCATTTTGTGGTAAAATCTGTCTCCAGAAAAATCTAGTCTTTTCATTTGGAGATGGTCAGGAATTTGGTTTTCTGAAAAAAAATTGGTGATTTTGTTGTTCTGAGTTAACATGGGTGAATTCTTTTGTTTCAGAAATCATACCACTATATGGGATGTCCAGCTATATTACCAGGGAAGATCAGTACAGCAAACCACAGCACAAAAAACTCAAAGACAGGCAGATTGATCGCCAAAACCGACTGAATAGTCCTCCTTCATCCATCTACAAAAGCCATATAGGCAGCTGCACAACTGTATATAATGGTTATGCAAAGAGCCACAATGGAGCAAGCAGCGGAGGCGGCGGTGGCGGCGGGGGGGCTCCACCAGTAAAGAAACCAGAGCGCAGAGCAAGAAGCAGCCCAAAGTCCAATGAACAAGACCCACATGGTAAAGACAGTTTTATTTATTTTTAATTCCTTTTTATTGCACCTTTCTGGCTTATGACTGCCTGTATATGGATCTAGTAACTATGCCAAAAAACACTACCACCCACACATAAAGACAGTGTTAATACAGTGTGAACTTAAATATAAATGTTGAGCTAGCTTTACTATATTTGTGTTGTAAGATGAACCGGTTGCCTCTCCATATTTCATGACTACTACCCGGTAGATGCAGCATCATTCTCTTTTTATCTGTTGGAAACAGAAATGCATTTTATGGGCAGGTTCTTGGTATTATTTTACTTGTCATAACAGACATCTTGGCACTTCACAAAAATCCTTAAGGACGATTGAGCTCTAATCAAAACCTGACTACTAGATATCACTACTTTGCGTCTCCTAGGTAAATGTAGTAAACATCAGAAAATTTAGAGGTGATTGCTGAAAAAAACAAGTTTGTTTATGTCAAAGTTTAGTGGAAGTATGATTAGCTGAAACAGAATCAATTTGAGAAGAAATTGCTTAGGCTTAGCCATTGGAATTAGTGGTCAGAAATCTGTATACTTTTGAAATAATTTTCTTCAGCATTTTCAGAGGCTTATCACTTAAAAATTGGAAACGTTACAATAAAACATTAGGTTATTCATCTAGTCCAATCTTATTTATACCAAGCCATTCTGCACATAGCTGGTTCTACCTAAATGTAGCTCAGTAAGTTGTTATAATTCATTATACATTTCAGTCTTTCTCTTCTCTGGCTGTCTCTTTGTTGACTGCTGGCTGAACAAACTTTTATGTAGTAAGCAAGCTTATACCCAGCATGTCTAGGATATTTATAATGTAGTGTGCTTTGAAATCTCTTGTGTGAATTTCTACATACAACATAGGTTTTCCATTATCTGTATGTTGTGTATCTTTATTTGGCTGTGTACTTTTCACTTGTGAGACATAACTGAAATAAATACTCAGGAAAAGTAACTTAATTGATAGCCGAAAGGGAAAAAACTGCTGCTGGCATGGTAAGGAGTGAGGATTTGCAGCTGTGCTTTAGGGTCTTTAGAACTGGCAAGGAGCTGTATCAGGGAATGCTTTAATCCAAGAAAATGAATCTCTGCGTTAGACTTCCTAATTATTTCTTGTCAATCAGCTTATATGACCTTTAATATTCTTAATTATGTTAAGCTTTTTTTTTTTTTTTTAACTGTAGTCTGTGCTAGAATACATAAGGTATTTGGAAGCACCTGTGTGAAAGACCTGGAATAAACTGAATTATGCAGTTTAGCTGTTAAGACTATAGTTTCAGTGGGTACTGAGTCAGCCTGGATGATTGCTTTTAACAAAATCTAGATTTAATTTAAAATAATTTAGTTTAAGGGTTTCCTGCAACCCTGGTGTGTGTCTAATTTTCTCTCTTGGAGTAGCCTGCAATGCTCCAGCTGAAGATCATGAACACTCTTAAAGTGCCAAGAAAATCAGTGAAGTCAGGGCTAGGTCTGAAGTCAGGGCTATGTCGCATCCAGTCCATCAGCCAGAGAGTGCCTTTAAACTGGGAACTGCAAATGATGAAGTCTTCACCCAAACTATGAAAAAGTCCGTAACAGAGGACCGTGCAAATAAGCATCAGTTGTCCCACCCTCTTGATAAATCCAATTCGCTGGTGTTTTAAAATTAGCTTCTGCATCTGTTCCCGGAGAAGGCAGCTCAGGAGTCACTGTCAGATTGCTCCATGGCAAAGTCCGTGGCCAAAGCAGGAATAGGAGAAATTTTTTCAAGTTAAAAGAAAAAAAACCTACTGGGAACTCAATTGTGAGCTTTTTCACATCAAAATCTATTGTTATGTTCATACATGTATACCTATATGCAAATTTCTGCAGAAAAGTTGTCAGAGGGGTTTTGTAATGGCTCTCACCTAACAGAGCCCTAAAATAAGTTCCCACTTGATATTTATAAGCGTCTAATCATATCTTCAGGTTTATATTTACCTTCTCTTTTTCTTCTTGAATTATTTGGGGATTTATTTATTGATACCTGTCTAACATGATCATACACATAATTGGGTTAACAGTTAAAAGCAATCTGGGAACAGCTGATAATTTTGATTCATGTTGCTAAGATGACAGTTTGTTAAGAATAGCCAAGAAAAAGAGCGTGTCAGAAGCAACATGCAGCAAAACCATCTAAACTTAACACGTTTTGTAGATGTGTATCAGTTCAAGCCTGTTAATAGTTAAAAATTTGATGGTTCTATATGGCTGCTTCCAAAATTACAGAATAGCCTGGAAAAGCTATAAAATATGTATATGTATGTGTGTGTGTGTGTATAAATATAATATATAAATACATATATATATATATATTTTTTTTTTATAAATGCATAGAGAATAAGAGTCTTTATTTAGAAAACCACTTAACCAAAAAACTCTTAAGAGGCAAGGAGGAATGTATGAATCTAGAATAAAACTTAGAGCGAGGTGAAGGAGAACTGGAACTGGTGGGTTCATTTGTGTGAATTTCTTAAAGGAGATTGTAATGTCTTTTATAGCATATTATTTTATATCTGTTTGGGGAGGCGGGTGTGTTTGTGAAGTGGTAGCTGGCATGCTTATTTTGGGTGTTTGGATGTCAGAGCAATCCAGTGAGCCAGCTCCTGGCAAGCTGCTGTCACCGAGTCAGTCATGCTGGCTGCCAGGGAGCGGGGCTTCAGGGGCCCTGTACGCAGCTGGAGCTGACACTTCCCCAGCCTAAATCCTGCTTGCCTCAGAGAAGTACATCGTACTGCAGCGTGACATAGTAATTCCCTTCCTCAGGGACTGGGCTTTTTGGAAGCAAAGCGTTGCAAGCTGCCTGGGCACTGGGAGCGTGGCGAGGAGGTGGCCGGGGGCAGGCAGCATCTCACCCTTGGAAAGGCAGTTGGAGTTTTAATCGATAGAGGAATGGGATTTGCATGATGGCGTTAGTGACAGGGAAGTGGAAGATGGGCATTGCTTTTTTTGGGTCTGTTAGCCCTGTGTTTAAGAAAATGCTCATCCTCTCCCTTGTTTCTCGGTAGTAATTTCTTGGAGGGGTGAGTTCCTCCTTACTGAGCACCTCCAAGCAATCTTTGCTGTGACTGCACTGAGGTTATTGCAACGAAATGTAAGCGTAATATTGAAGAAAATGTTGTGTACAATGCAAGGACAACTCTACTTTTTTTCCCCCTGAAAAGGAATGACGTAAATCACAGAACATGAGATATTTAAGTTAATGTACTTTGCCATCCAAATATACACTCATTGCATGTATTACACCCATGATATTTGAGCAAGTGCTCAAGGAAGATTGTCAAGTGTCAGTAACTTACTGCTTCTTTCCAATAGTAAAAGAACCAGAGGTTTTCCAAAGAGTTGATTGAGCACTGGTAGAAGACATGGGGTGATAGCATCGTCAGTAGTACTAAGATTAAGTAAGTAAATGACTCCAGAGTACTTTTGGTTCAATCACCTCTTCCATTGTGGATCCAGCACGTGCTCCTCCGTGCTACTCTGTGTTCTGTTTAACATGATGGTACATTAAAAATATGTTGGTGCTTCTATTATGTACCCTTATCCCAGCCTGGCCCTATAACATAAGATCAGGACCTCTTTTTAGTAAGGAAATTACCGTTTCAGATTGGCAATTTAAGTGCAATTCCTCTGGCATTTTCCATTGACAGCGTTGTGCCTTATGTTGGGAGGTGCACTTGGAAATAAAGACTTCTAGTTATGCTGGGTGCTGGAAATATGCCATTTTAAGGCAAAAAGAGGAAATTAATGGCGTATTGTTCAAAAAGCTAGCAACCATTCTAAGCATTTGTTGTGGTAGGACGGCTGGTATCTTGTACAGGCGGAAGACTTGGAGGTATGATGTAGGGATTCTGATTTAAAATCCATACGGTACGTTTTCTGGAGAGCTGTTTTTAAAACTGAATGGGAGAGGAGGGAGCGAAGTTGGGTTTTTGTGTTGTGTTTTTTTTTTAAAGGAGCCTTGCCATGTAAGATCTGTAAGCGGAAATCCTGTCCCATTCATGCTGTCCTTTATGAATTTCAGTCTGAGTCACTTCCTTCTCATGCACTCAGTGGTTCACTTCTTGGTCATGTAGTGATCTGGTCATTTGGGAAGTTTTGTGTGTGACTGCAAGCACTGTGGGAACATAAGCAGTTTTGAGCATTCTTGCAATGCTTTTGCCTATTTGCTAATAAAACATTTTTTTTTCCCCTTCAAATCAGATAAAGTCTTGGGTTGTTGGGCTTTTTTTTAATCCATATTGAAATCTGAAGGACCTAAGATACCCATTTTGAAGTGGTTTAGTTTTGGCTAGGAGTAGAAAGCAGGAGATGGATTGTTAGGTACATCCTGTCGAGAAGCTGGGTGGGTGCTGGGAACTGGGTGCCAGAATAAACAGACCTAACCTGGGCAGGGAGGCAGCTCTTGAGGGGGTTGCATGCACCTTTATGTAGGTGTTCCATAAAGAATATTTTTTGTGGAGATTTGAGGAGATTTGATCTGCTGGGTCATAGCAGGGGCCCAGTGGTCTGTCTTCAGCACTGGCAATGGAGATGCTGCTGGAGCAGAGCCTGCAAGCCCAGCCTTCTCCTGGGTACTGGTCCCTGCTCCTCCCTCAGCATCCAGACCTGCTGGGCACAACAGAGAGTTTAGTCCCTTTGGTTCTCGCTTGTCGACCTGTTGCCTGTGAACTTGTCTAACACTTTTTGGAACTTGCTGATGTCATTTGCTTCTTCCTGAGCCACTCAGAGCGGTGCCCAAATGCTGACTCGATGTCCCCTTTACTTCTCTGAGCAGCTGGTTTCTTGCACGTGGAGTTAGCATGCTTTACATGTGAAGAAGGGAGGAAAAAAAAAAAAGATTGGGATCATTTAGTAGTTCAAAGAGTTGTTGTAGAGTACACATAGATCATAAACTGTTGTAGTATCACACAAACTATGTGTACAACCAGCTTAAAAACTCAAAAGATGTTGCTTTCCGATCATTGAGGTTTTGCAAATCTGATTTTGCTCACTGAAGCAGCTTCGGGTACTCCCAAAGGTAAAAACTGCTTCCTTAGGTGCTTCATATTCCTGCATGCATTGCTTATGGACAGTTCTCAGATGTGTCTAGCTCTGTGCTCGTTTCTTTGAGCTGAATGTGTCAGGAAAACATGGAAAACAACTTTACTGAGAAAACTTTCTAAGCATGGTGATTTTGCTTTGCATTTTAGAAGCACTGAACTCAGCAAAACAGAAGTTCTGAGATGAAGTAAAGGTGGCTGGTATGGCTCGCCTGAGCTGATGCTAGCAAGAACTAGTACCAGCAAGTATCCCTGAGCTGTGTGGGGAATGCTCTGCAAGCTGTTAGTACGTGATGCAGAGGGCATGATGACGTATGGAAAAACAGAGCTGACACTTTCTTGATACAACCCTACCCTGTCCTCTTGCTCTCTTCTTTGTAACATTTAAATAGATTTAGGAAAAGTGTTGGTGTTTTGGTTTTTTTTTTTTTTTCTGGTTTTGTTTTTTTAATTGTATCAAGTTTTTTTGAATCCAGAGCTTGTGAATTAAAGGGAAATTGAGGGAGCTGTGATTCAATGCAGACAGGAACCAGTCAAAGTTCCTCTGCTTACTCATTCTAAATCCTGTCAATTCTCTTCTATTTTGGTCCCAAATCTGTTCTGCAAGCTTACTGGGCCATATATGTATCCTTACCTGTATATCCTGTAGATTTAAAAGTTTAAAAGTAGTTTCATCACTTTTGGTCCATGTAAGCAGAGAGGCCGAGAAATACTATGGCAGGATTTCTAACTTTTATGTTCTTTTAGCCAGGAACTGCTGATTTGGCACACACTTACAAAGATCTTTGTTATACCAATGTAGAAATGTTCTGCAGACAAAAATTTGTCATAAATAGTTCTTCTGCTGACATACAAAATACCTCTATGTGAGTGCAGCTTCTCTGGCTTCCCTAACTCTATTTGCTTCTATAAAGTCGTATTTAACAAGATTGTCTCCTGAAGACAACCTGTCAGAACTGACACAGTGATTTTATTAGTAACGTGGAAAAAAACACTCTGAAGACTAAAATACATCTGTCAGGCGCTGTGAATTTTAGTATTCTACCAAGTAATGAAATGTGAATTTTGTTAATATTTACTCGAAACAGAGACATGTTGAATCGTGTGAGCATAGATCAGCATCACATATGAAATCTGAATAGTATTACTGTTCCTACCGCATTTTTTTAATAGTTTTAGGAAATAATACTACTTGGCTGAATTGTTGAGACATATCTAATAAGATATACATGTTGTGTGTTGTGTGCATGCTGTTTTGATTTAAGTTTTAATAAGTGAGAGGAAATAGGATGCATTAATTCGGGCACTAGTCTGAACTTGAGAAACCACAATTAATTTGTGACAGCAGGGAATTTCCAGTGTGATATTCTCATGCCTCAACCTTAACTCGCACATCATGACCGAGCTTGTGGTTTTGTTTGTTTCTGTTTGGAAATATGCCTACTTCTTAAACATTCTTTATCTTTTGTATTTTCTCTAAAATATTAAGCTGTGAAATTGTTCGTCCTGGCAGAAAACAAAATTGTTACGAGTTTCAGATCCTTCTGATGTTAACATGTTGAGTGTACCAGAGTCAACTCCATTAGCTGGGCCACACAGATTGTTTACCAAAGACTGTTTTGCCTAATAGTCACATAAAATAACTACTTAAGCAAACTCTCTATAGACTGATGAATATATTGGAAACATATTGATATTGTGCAGAGTTCAAGCAAAGTACGTTCCCAAGTTCATGTCAATCTGTATGCATGCAAGAATTTATCCAGATAAGGCTTAATTTATGTATTTTCAAAAGGATTGCTAAGATGTATACCCAGCATCACCGAGAAAGACACTGTCTTGAGGGAAAGAAACAAATCTCTGTTTTGTCTGCTGTCTTGAAACCTAACTTGCGTTGTGGGGCTTTGATGGAGAAAGGTAAAAGCTAAACATCACAAGGAGACCAGTGGTACTGAAAAGCAAGTGTGTGCCCAGTGCTAACGTACTCCCTCCCTCAGCCGTCGGGTTAGCTCCTTCCAGTGCATCTTGGCCAGCTCTTTCCCAGAAGTCCACTGTGCGCAAAATCGTTTCCAGGAATTTTCACATCTATGAAAGTTTGTCTGCATGTGAAATATTGGGAGCGTGGAGATATTTTCCTGCTGTATCCATACTGCAGGAACAAACCCAAGGTTTACAAGCAGCCTGGATGCCGTGGCTGTCCTACCTTCTTTCACACCACGGTGCTTCATTCTGGCCGAAGGCCCTTTTGTGCTTCATTAGCAGAGCCCTGCAAACTGGGGGGGCTGGGGCAGGGGAAGAGGAGATATTCACACTCTATTTTTGTGCACTTATCTTGAAAGACTAAAGAACCAACTTCATAACTTAGGCACCAGAAGTTCTTGATAGGAGATTCACTTCATAACTAAAGAGTAGCATGGCCTCTTAGTTCAATTGCACAGTATTCTCCCATCTTCAGTCTCAGCTACTGTTAAAGGCAAAGATAAATGTGTCAAACTTGGTTTCGTGCAGACTTTTTGTAACTGGAAGCACAAACAAAATGTCAAGGTAGCTGTGGATACACGTCATCTGGTGTGATTATAACCTGCTCTCCTGGGCACCCACAGCTCTGAGGCATAAATGGGACAGAACGGGTGACCACAATTCTGGTTACCTTTTTCAGTCTCATCACAGCAACTCAGACAAAATAAAACTGCTTTGAATCTCCCTGATCTTTTAAGTGTGCTAGCTGCCTAGAAATACAGTTGCAAGTCCACCTGGGAAAGTATAAGGCAAATCTACTAAAGACTGGAGAAATCTGGGTCCAGGGCTCTCATTTGACCTACTGGTGACTTAAAAACCCTTTTGATGGTAACTAGAGTTTTTCCCCAAGGCTGATTTTTTCGCAATCCTGATCAACCCCTGTAGACTCTTATATTCATCTTCTCATGTGCTTTCATCCCTCCCTTGTCTCATATTGCCAGCAGCATCTCCTTGGCAGGGGGAGCTGGATAAGCTATCTGCTCCATGATTTATCAGGAAGTTGGTGCTGAATGACGTAAGGCACAATCTCTTCCCCCAGAGGATCTTCATATTATCTCAAGAATTCGCAGCTTCTGCTGCAACTGACAGTCAAATCCAGAAGACTGAAATCTGAGTCTTTTCCCTTGGAGTTTACGTAATTTATAGATATCCAACCAACAGAAAAAAGCCATACCAAGCACATTTTCATCCTGCTTCAGTGCTCAGTGGTTAAATCCCCGTGCTGGAGAGAAGAGTTGCACAAAGGTCTCAGAGCTTCAGAGCAAGATAAACAGTGTGTTCTCACCAGTTAAGAGGAGATAACATGGACCACCGACAAAGGAAGGGAACCATCTTTCCCTTTTTTGGCAATGTCTGGGATGTTGAGCCAGAAGGGAGAGGGTATTTATAGGGGAGAGGTAGAATGTTTCCTCCCTCTGGAGTATAAAAAATAAACCACTTTAATAATTTAATGAACAACCCTTATATATATACCCAGATGTTCTGAACAATGTCTGTCTGTATATTCATCTGGATTTGCAAAGGCAGTGACATGAAATTGCATGTCCTGCTGAACTTAATGGGATTTGTTTACCTAAATTTCTTAGGCTGTACTTCAAAACCCATTAGCTAGTTTTCCTTTTCTGAGGAAGGCTGGAATTTGATTTCAAAAGTTTCCGTGACCTTCAGTATATTTTCTTGGGTGGGGGGAACTTTTCCTTTTAGAAATGCAGGGTGATGCTTTGACTATTTCAGTTAACAGAAGGGATAGACAGTGTTCTAAAATGAAGCAGCCATTTCTCTTTTCTTCAGGGTTTATTCCAGAAGATTTTGTCCTGAAGCTTGCATTTGGTTTTTTGTTTATTTTTTTTTCTGTTAGGAGCTGTGCTTAGAAGCAGCTGCTTTGATTTACCATGATTCATGTGACTTTTGCCTGAATTTCATCTCCACAATGAAATCCAGATCGAGTTGAAATTCCTGTAACTTTGTTAAAGCTTTCCCAGCAAGCTGTAATCAGGTGGATATTTCTGTAAAATTTTAAATATTTGGAAAGATTCTCAGTGGTGCAACTGGTTGTGCAGATACCTGAGATTGTATATTGCCCATGTCCCATACAGGACTGCTAATTGCACGGGCGGTTCTTCCAGCTCACTAGTAGTTAATTAGTACAGACATGATAGATCAGGGTTTTTAAACACTCTTGAGTGCACTCATCACAGGCATGGCAGGGCACTGGGAACATCACGTCAGCCTTTTCACATTGTGGGAATTTAGCACCTGATCTTTATTAAACGTTCTGTTTAATATCATTCTAGCTCACATAGTCATAGTTCATCATTCAGACTTGACTGCAAAACAAATTAGGCTGGGATTAGTTGAGCAAGTTGATTGTCATCTGTCACAAGGAAGATAACTTATTTCTGTTCTGTCAATCTGTAGGCATTTGGCTTGATTTAAAGAGGGGAGTGGAAGCTCTTCGTCTTCCCCATCTCTGATCTGTAGTGCCTGGGCTGAGTGGAAAGAAAAAAAAAAAGTTCTTTTCCTGGATTACTGCGATCTCCCCCACCACTCATTGCAGTCAGATTATTTCATAGTTTTCATCTGGAAAAAGAGGTCAATAATTTACATTGGTAACAGAAAAACTAGGCTGGGGTTCATTCAAAAAATACCATGACTCTGCAGACATTCACTAGGTTGACAGTGAAAAATCCCAGTGCAGGCTCCATGAAAAATCTTTGTATTTCAGGCATTATAATTTGGAGTGGTTTTTTTTTTTTTCTTAAAAACAGACTTTTCCTCTAGAGACTAACCTCTTTTAAATAGATGCAGATAGTATAAGTAGTGCCTAGAAATAAAATTTCTGCTTAAATGTAAATGTTAATACAAAATCAAGAACAATGAAAAGGTGACACATTTTCTCTATTTGCCCTGCTTTAGAGAAAATTTTCCCTGCTTACCTTTTTGTAAAGGATGAATAGCTCGCTCTGACTCTGTCCCTGAGAGTGAAATACTGGTTATTGCTAAAACCTAGCATCCCAAAGCACTGTTCATTACCCATGGTGAAATCTAAAGAAGACATTTCTCCATTAATTTCTTCATTGATTCAGGCAAGGCTGAGGAGTTGTGACCGAGGGCAAAATTTGGCTTGTAACTGTTTTTTTTAACTTGCTTAGACTATAATGGGCAGCCTTATGCCTTTGCACTGGGGAAGTGCTCTGCTGCCTTCATATTGTTGTAATAACTCAGTGGCTTTACAAGGTTCATTGCCAAGGAGGTTGTTAATTTTGGCTGAGGCGCTCCGTTTAATCCCAACCAAGTTTGGAGCTCCTATGGAGTCTGTTTCGGCTGTGCTGTCTGATTGTTTTCCTGTGCAAATATGCAGTTTTGCAGGTTATTGTGCTAGTTTAGTGTTTGATCAAGAAAATGCTATTATTGTGTATAACGGGCAGATTATCAAAGGCTTTTATTGGCCACTTTCCGTATGGTCATATTTTTGAAGGTCAAGAAAAAGTAAGTTTTATTTTGGGCTCAATACTGATGCTATTGTCCCCCTGTACTGAAGATAGTATTTCAGAGAAAAAATATTTCCTGATTGGCATGGAGCAGCACTCATAGGATTTAAAACCCTAGACTGGTAACACTGGAGACTTGTCAAAGTCTGTGTTTGATGGGGATTATATTTTCCACCTCAGTTCTTGGAGGGTACAGGGTCACCTCTGCTGTGGGAGGACCTGCTGTAGCTGTCTCACCACGGGCACCGAACAGTGATGGAGACAAAACCATGCCCATGCTGTCCACTGCTGGTAGTGGAATGCAGTGGAACCATCAGTGACCCAGTTGGGAAGAGAAGACACTCATTTTTGGTTGCTGTCAAACTTGTGCTGCTCATTAGTGTAAGGAGAATTCATGAGACTCCTTTCACTGTTTGCGTTTGTGGTGCTCAGGCTCTCGCTTCACCCAGCAGCTGAGTCAGTTGCCATGATTGAAGGGAGCCTTTCCGAGAGGAAATCTTGCCTCTGTAAATGCCAGATAACGTCATTTCACAGCTGGCATCAGACGACCTTTTGAGCCGCTATCAAGGCCTTTCACGTTTTAAGGAGCGTGGGCATCTTGGCTGCACGGTTGTCCCTCCCCTCCTCCTCCTACCTTGGCCTGGAGAAACCTGTAGGGCTTTTTATGGCCCTTTCACTTGTGGCAGCCTGTGGTCGTAATAAAATAGTAAGACGGTGATCTTTGCAGAAGTTACTTCTCCTTCTGAATGACCACTTGGTTCATCAGACTTGGAGGGCTGCTGGAGGCTGCTGTGCCAGGTTGTACCGTGGCTCTTAAATGCTAACAAAGGTCAGACAGACAGACAGTCAGTCACAGACTAAAGCAACAGGGTATGAGGAGAACCAAGACGGGGAAAGGATGATGTAGTATGAAAATAAATGAAAGAAGTTAAGGGTAAGGCAATTCCACACGTCCCAACTATAGTGTAGAAACTTGTGAGAGGTTTAAAGATCTTCATTATAATCTAGGAAAAGATCAGTGTTTGCTGGCAAAGTTTGTAGGAGGAATTAAATTTCAGATATTTACCTGGAAAGTGGGAGTCAGGAGCTCCAGGAAGGTTTTAGGAGGACCTTTTAATCTCCTTGTTAAATAAAAAAAATTTCTTGTTAGAAATTAAAGGCATTAATGGCAACTGCAGGTAGACTGCTCACAAATTCCTGA
Organism: Athene cunicularia; assembly: GCF_003259725.1. NCBI lineage: Eukaryota > Metazoa > Chordata > Aves > Strigiformes > Strigidae > Athene > Athene cunicularia. The sequence goes on from NW_020799110.1 coordinate 6,310,398, forward strand.
AGGAATAGGTAGAAAAATATTTTGCAAAGATGTATCGTGTATGCAGCTGCTATAAATCCAACCAAATTGTAAAAGACAGAGAAAAGGAAGAAAGTCAAGAAGGAGGGAGGTAATGCTTTTCTAAAAACACACACAAATAATTTCACTTATTACAACAGTTCTCTCAGCAGTCCTTATGCACCTTCCTGCTCCTTAAGCAAGGTGCAGGAAGGGGCAATGATTGATTAAAACAATTCCTTAATCAGAAAGTATTGATTATGTATCTTCTTTTAAACCATTTACTTCAGTCTCGAAGTATCACAGTTGGTGAACTGCAGTGGCCTATGGGATAGTGGTATCTAATGCTCATATGGAAGGGACAAGACTAGAGAAGAAAAACTTATTTTCAAAGTCTGCCTGTGCTACCTGCCTAGTGAGTTACTGAACTGCTGCTCTTTCTGGTGCAAATTCAGTGCATAAACCGTGGGGCAGAGCATCCCTCCCAGGCCAAAAGGCAAACCTGCTGTATCTCTGTAGCTGATATGGGTGGCGAGTTAGATCAAGTTGGAGAAACTCAAGCTTTTTAGCCACAAAGGTTCATGCTTTTTAATAGCTGTCACACGTAGGTTTGCCAGCATGAGGAGGCATTGCCACGTAGCATATCTCCACTTGCCTCGCACACGGGGATGCTTGCCTGCCTGCTCAGGCAGGAGTTCTGCCTATGCCAACACAATTTAGAAGAGCGCTTTGAAATTGCAGCCTGTAGCATTGAAACCGGCGCTAATAAAAATCAACGTAATTTTAAATAGTAACTCTTGGTTAGCTACTTTGGTATGAATCAGCTGTGCCACTTTTTTTTTAAAAGTGTACTTGTTAAAAAGGTGGAGGCGTGGCCACTGCCTGTGGCAGTCTGCTAGTCAGCCCCTGTTTGCCTGCAGAGTTTTTGCTGTCTTATCAAACCCACGTAGGGTGCTGGCTGCTGTTACAAAATAAAATATTTTGACACAGAAAAGAAGGTAAAGCAAGTCAAAAGTCCGAAAGAGAACACTCCAAAAAGAGGTTCTCTGTGGAAGCAGTTTGTTGTTCCAGCAGATTCAGCTTGGGCTTTCTCTGTTTCTGTGGGTTATGTCATTGTTTAATTTGGTGTTCCTTCAAAACCAGCCAGCTGCAGCCATATGAAGCACATTGCCTCTGTTATCTGCCTTGTGAGATGTACAAAGCACTTTCTTAAGATGTAAAATGTATGTAATAGAAAGGGGGGGTGACTCTATTTTACTAAGAAAGCCCTTTTCTGCCTTCTAATGGACCGACTGCGTGTTCACAGTAGGAATTCACTCAGATCTTTCGCCAATAAAGTAGGAGTTGTTATTGCTGTCTTCCAGCAGTAGCAGCAAAGAAGCAGAGAAAAACAAACCCAACATGTCACTTAGACTCCGTTTGTCCCTTGCATCCAGCATTTCATTTCCCTTGTAGGTTACTACTGATCATGTTTTCCTTGCTCCATCTCAATGAAGAACATACATCAAAACAATATTGGGGGACAGGATCGAATGCACTTACGTTTATTTTTAAAACACATTTTAGCAGAATTGACTTCGCTACATACCTCTGAGTGCTTCCACATCTGCTTGATGTGAAAACATCTGATGCTTATCTGTGCAATAGCAGATAACTTGTGCTAAAGAAGGATGTCTTGAAACAGAGAGACAAACCATATGATGTGAATTTGCACTCAGCCGATTTCGGAGAATCCTGCCCTATTGACAATAGGATACTGAAGCAGTCAAGGTAAAACTGTCAGGTTAACAGATATGGACTGTGGCCAGGACATCTTTAAAATGTGATTAAATTCATGTCTAAAATACAGGGATGTTGAGGCTAACATGTTGGTTGTGCTTTGCTTTAATTCCCGGTGTGTCAGGATGGCTAAAGATTTAATTTGTTTTTGTTTTTTTTTTTAAATTTGAGATCTGAAAAGGTAATAAGTTTCTGGGGTTTATGCAGGGGTTTTGGTTTGTTTGCCTTCAGTTATTTAGGGAGTGGCTTGATCTTTTTGCTACCTACTTGTCATTTGGTCTTTAAGATCACATACTGAAAGGCAAGCTCATAAACACCAAGTAAAGAATTTTATCAGGAGAATTAAGATAGCAACAGTGTGAAGGCTCTTAGAAAAGGAAAACAGGTGAGCTGCGTATACACAGCAATTATTTAAGAATTAGAACATGTTTCAACAATTGGATCTTTTCTTGAAATTGAATAACGTTGATCTCTCTACCGTGGACATGGGAGCTGAAGTTGGTTTTTATTAACTTTCATGTAATTGGCAGAAATTTGAAATATTTAATATTTAAAAATCTCATGCAGGTATTTGTAGGCTTAATTAATAATCTTCCTTGGTGTATTATATTTTAGCATGGTTGTGATCGACTGTTTTGAACACAAGTATTTCTTTCACAAGTTTTTGATTCTGCAGAGCTCCTCGGTTTTGCCAGTTGTGGAAGTGGTGCTCAGAAGAGTTGCATAAAGTGCGGTGTTTTCAGTGTGATGCTGGATTTGCTCTTCTCAGTATTACATCTGTTAGCCAGTACATAGCCCTGCAGTTTAGCCGTGACCCTGCCCTGCACCGGACTGCCTCCCTGACAAACTGGAAAGATGCATCAAACTGGATTAGGCAGGAATCTGTCCTAGGTCTAATTTTATTTAATATTTTCATTAAGGACTTGAGAGATGGAATAAGGATTGATGCTTATTAAATTATATTCCATATCAGGTTCTAATAGAGCTGAGAGTGCTTGGCTTGGTGGGTTAATGGGGAGGGAAGGGGGACAGTACAGGAGGAGAGCTCAAATGGCCTTGAAAGAAAAAGTTTGATCAAGACAAGAGCAAAGTACTCCATTTCAGCCAGTCCTTCTCAAACCTGCCTTTTTTTTTTTTAAAAACTATGTGGTAGTTCTGCACAGTAGTTCTGGGAAGTATAGTAGACTACAAAACCCAAGAGTCAAGTTACTCTTTAGAAAAAGAGAAGTAGTAACCTCAAAGTGAGCTCCTTAATTGGTGCTGCTAGGGCCTTGTCTGGAGTGGGGTGACCAGGGCTGCTTCTGCATCTTCAGAAGGATGGAGACCAATTTTAAAAAACATTCCAGGGGACAGCAGTAAGCGGGAACTGTGATCTGGTAGATACAGATATGGAAGAAATGAGCTTGCTTTGTTTAAAGAGGGGAAAAAATGCCTTCAAGTACGTGAAAGCTTGCAGCAAAGTGGTGATGAACTCACCTGTGGTGAGTGTGCAGGAAAGAAGTCGCAAGTTTAAGGTGCAGCAGGGAAAGCTGAGGGGATAATCTTCCCAATGATGAGAATTAGTTACCGTGGTAGATTGACTAGCCAAGGAAGTTTTGAGATTGGCACCATCATGCGACAGAATGTTACTTAATTTATTTGCTGAGAAACGGGCTAGGCTGCTGTCTCTGAGGAATGGTTCAGGTGCAGATGACCATGTCTGGTGACCATGCTTCTCTGTAGAAGGATGGACTTGATGTCTGTGTCACATCCCCTCCAGTCCTGCTGTCCGTGACTCAGCTGAAGCACGGCATCTGCACTTAGAGGTTTGTTCTTGTACAAGGAGTTTTTTTATGTGTATTTCTACAATTCTCTGACAAGTCTTGTATGTGTTCTTCTTTTGTGTCTTAAGCTCTGATACCAGACAGCAGTTCACAAAGGGGCTGGGCTGTGTTTTGAAGAGTTCATTTTCTTGCGGGTTGTAGGTTGTGCTGTACGTGACTGATAAAAGATCTTTCCTAGCATTAAAGCTGGTCACAGCCCCAATAAATCTGGAACAAATTCTGAGAAAGCATGTCATGTTATGACTGGCATATCTGTGAGCATGGAGCTCTGCTTGAGAATTAGACTAAAAGTTTGCGAAGTGCTAGTGCTGATGTCATTGCCTTGGAATGGAAGGCCTGTTGAAACAGTAAATACTTTCTGTGGCCAGAAGCTAAGTCTTGAACTGGACCTTTTCCTCTCTGCGAAGGAAAGAATGCAGAACAAACCTAAAATGTGTATTTGCAATGGGAAAATCTTAATTAGTTTTAGAGCTTTTAGCTATTTCAAACCATTTACATGCACAGCTGCTGTTCATGCAAACATGAAAACTATTCATGGAAATGTCAAACTTACCTTGAAATGACAAGTGTTTGTGTGTGTGTGTTTTTTAAAGCTTTGCTTGGTGTTCAAAAGTGCGATTGGAAAGGTCTGAAAATCATATTTGTTCTGTACGTGCAGAAAGGAACATAGACGCATGCTAACAGAAGCATATAATAAAAGGCTTTAGTTCAGAAAAATTGAACATTGAAACCCTGTTAGCACCAAACAGCTGCTGGGAAAATAATTTTTAGGGACATTTACTCTTGGTTATATCTGTGGAGTTTTGGTTATGACCCAAAACTCTGAAAAAAGAGTGATGACCAAAATACAAACTTAGATGTGGTCCAGGTCTTACAGCTGGCTTCTCTGGTACAGAAGGTTAGTCTGAAAGATTGGATCCAAATAACCAGCAGCCTGGGAATGAAAACCTAATGCTGTAGCTTGGAACAGCTATAATATCTCTTAGACACAAAGATCTACAGGATAACTCAGATTTTTGTACTGTCCCTCAGAGGACCCCGTTGAGCATTCACAAGGAATTCATCCCCACCCCCAGCTTCCTCCTACAAGGAAGAGTTTTGCCACGGCAGATGTGGGGAACAGATGTTGAGAGGAAAAGTTATAATGGGACAATGACCTGAAGTGTTAGTTGGGCTCTTCCCTGACGTGACTGAACTTCTGTTCCTGATGGCAAAGGAGGAGAGGAGCACGTGTGTGCTGCCTGCCTCTGCAAGCCCCAGTGTTAATGTCAGAGGGTTGACATAGAGAGCTTTTATGTGTTTGTGTCAGATACTCAGTGCTCGGTCAGCTGAGGAAGGGACAAAGATGTAAAAGCAAATCATCTCTCTGTTATTCAAGGACAGTTTAGTGCTAAGCAGGTGAATCATGCTCAGCCACCCACCAGCTTTTCTGAATTGTTGTAGGTAATTTTTCTGAATTTTAATCTCCTGTTTTACATCAAGGCTTCCCCTTTCCTTCCTCCTGTTGTTCCCCACCTTTCCACCGTTTCATCTGTGATGTCTGGGAGACGCTTCTCATCCCTAAGTGAGGATTAGTTCTAGTGAGCTAATCCAGTAGAATAGTCCTCAGTGACTGATGAGTAACAATAAGAATGAGCTAGGAAAAAAAGGCTTTTCACCAGTACTGTATTATCAGCATTGAGCATTTTTTTTTCCTTCTCTGTCATTTGCTATTTCAGAAGGATTTCTGCTCTTTGTTGGCTTGAGAGAAAGATGTTGAGCTTGATACTTCATGTGTTATGAGAGAGACTGGCAGATAAGACCAACTTCCCTACCTGAGGAAGGGATTCGGGACAGGTCTCGTTCTCCTTAGTCTAGCTCAGGAGACTATGAGTAATTATGTTTATTACTGAAAGGAGATCAACCATCCATAGAAGCATGAGAAATTTTTATAGCTTTTGACACGGGAAACTAAGTATTTGAAATACTAGAAGGAGGGTGACAATTCTGTGGGCTACTTCATCTCTCCCAAAATAGACGGCTTCAGTTTTATTAACAGGCTTTTCCATGGGGCAGTTTTGTGCTGTTTTTTTTCTAGCTTTCAGACAGAGGTTGAGCTTGATGACCTTTCCTGAGGTCCTCTTCCAACCTGACCTATTCTCTGATGCTATTATAGACATCACTCATGCATAGTTACTGCTTTTTCTCCTTAATTTTACATTTGCTCTATTTTCACAGGGCATTAACTATTATTCATGGGATTTTTTTGGTTTGAATTCAGTGCGGGGCTCCAAGGCACATGCTGTCCTTTCCAGATGATAGAGTGATTTCAAACCTTCCGATGAAAGGGCTCTCCTTACTATAGATCTTTCTTTGCTGCTCTTCTTGTAAAATGATTCACAGCATTAGCAAATCAGCAGCCTAGGGTACACTGGCTCTACACACATGAAGTGGTTAGTGTGTGTGCTGCGTGTGCAAGTGATGCCTTGCACCTGCCCCTTCTCTTAATGGTTGGAGTAGATGATCTTCAAGGTATTTTCCAACCTAGATGATTCTGTGATTCACATGTGAACACTTGGGTGGGTTGTTCAGCATGGGGGATATCTGACATAGTTGATCAGCATATATGCATCATCTGATACCTCTTATTCTTTAGAAAATATGATGCAGTGTCCATTCACGTACATATATTTCATCATCTTGAAATTAAAGTCTTAATATTTTGCATACACGTTGACCCCTTAGGTCTGTGTGTGTGTGTCCTGTTCCCTCTCTTACTTTCCCCAAAATCTTTGGAGAAGATTTCTTTTCTTCCACCTTTGGTTTATCTGTACAACCTCTTGGTTTATATGTCCGCATTGTCCACACAAACAACCACATGCCCTTAATAACTGAAAGCTACAGTGTATCTGGTACTAAGAGCCTTCTTGTGAGCAAACTACATATTTGGGGGGTTAATATAAAAAATTTTCTTAGTAGGACCCTTCATTGAGAAGTCTAGAGTACTACTTAATTTTTTTTATTTGCTGGGTATACCCAACTGCCGCAGGTCTTCAGTCAGTTCCTGTATTTGAAGTTTGAACTTTCAGCTGTGACCTGCAGGGTCAGAGGACTTAGTTACTGCACAAAGTGATTGTTTGTCACGGGAGAGGGAAGTGAAATTTCTTGGGGCTTCAGGGTTTATTTTCCTCTCCTGCTTAGTGTGACACATATAGCATCCTTGCTAGAAAGCAAAGAGAGGAAAGAAAATTCAGTCCACATGTTTGGGATTTAAGGTTGAGAATGATTCACGCTTAGCTTCTGGGGGTTGTAATTAGGGGTGACATAATAACTATAAACTTTCAATAAAATAGTAGCAGCATTTTTCTTACACTCTGTAGCTGCAGAAGCTGCTTCTGATTAGCATCCCTTCAAGATAAATCTACAGGAACTCTGCAGTTTCCAGATCTGGATCCAGGCTTTTGCGTCAGTCCTCCTTCTGTACCGATGCTGAAGGGAACCCTGAATTCTGAAACACCCCAAACTTTGACATCTTCACTTGGATCAGCATCTCAACCTTTTCCTTAGCCGTTATAGTCCATGTGTGTAGTTTTCAAGTCAGTATTTTCTTAGTCTGGATAAATTCTACCAGTTTATATACTTTATAATACACTCTAAGGGTTATCTACTGTGGAAAAAACCAATCATGCTATCCTCTTCTCCTCAATTATTATTACTCCTTTCTTTTCCAAGTGGCTGAGACTGAAAGGAATCCAGGAATGCATGGAGCAGGCGATCTGTCATTCCCACTCCACACTAAGGTGCATACTTGTAGGGAGAGATGGGCATTTACACTGGAGTTCTGCCATCAACATTCAGCCAATTCCATTTTTTGGCAGCTGAGCACATGGAATTTTTAAAAAGAAGATGTACTTTTTTAAAGCAGGTCACAGACAAAAATAAAGACACATTCTTGGGCTACAAGAAGTAGGTCAGGCTTTGGGGAAATCATTTGCAAAAGCTGTTGATCTGATCTTACCAGTTTTTCTGTATTAATATTTTTTGCTTCCTATGCCAAATTTGTATGCTTTTTGTGAAGAGGTTTTTCTCATTTTGCTTTCTGTGATGTATTCTTCTGCTTTGGTGAACAAACTTTTTACCTTAACATTAATAAAAAAATTTTTAAAAAAAGGCAAAAAGACCCCAGAAAAAATACATTCCTATTTTTCCATTAGAGAATACTGTAGTGGAAAGTGAGGCCTCTCTGTGCTGCGGTCCAAAAGGAATAAAGCTGCTTTGTGTCACCTCATTACTCTAAGCTGATGTTTTACCTCAAGACTTTTGCGGGGGGAGGATGGGGGAAAGGCTGATTCCACCACTCAGATGATCACCTCTGCAGCACCTTGTGCGCCCAATTAATCTGCCTAATTTAGGGGAAGTATTTCACACCCTGCCCTGTGATAATGCTGTGTAGTGCTTGCAAGAGTTGCTGTAGCAGGCACAAGGCTCAGGGAGGGAGGATGTTTTATTGCTAGTCAGGTGTCCAAATTAGCCTGGCATGACTTCTGTTCCCTTGATAGTTGAAGGTGGCTGATGGAAGAGCTCTGACCATTAAATGCTAACAGCATTTAAGGACAGGTAGCTGTAGGTGCGTGCTGGGGCCTGGGGCATGTCCCTGCATGGGGGCAAGAAGGGAGTTCATCCTCTCTGGCAGCCCGGTGCTTTGGTGAGCAGTTGAGTAGCCCAGCTCCATCGGTGGTGGAGTCAGGATGTGTTTGGTTAACAAATCAGGATTAGGCTCAGCAGTGATGGAGCTGTAGAAACCCCTGGGCTTCTTTCACAGCCGAGCTTTAGGAACAGGATGGTTTTGATCTGTGAAAGCAAATCCCAATTAACAACATCGTTTGTGGAAGATACCTCTACGAGTAATCCCACCGTTCTGAATATCTGCAATTACTGGAAGTTTCATTAACTCCTTTTTTTCTTTTATAATTCTTTAAATTCATGTAACTGCATACCTTAAATTCACAAGATCAAAACAGCTGATGCTCATGTACAGGTAACATTTCTTTCTTCTTTGCAAATTCATGAAGAATTATTGATACAGCTGATGGTTTTGTTTAATTTTAGTTACTGATTTTTTTTCTTCCTATTTCCACATTCTCTGTTCTACAGAATTTGATTCAGAAACAAAAAGGGTTCAAGACATTCTTTCTGGAATGGAGAAACCACAGGTATGTGATCTCAAATTACCACACACACACACACAAAATGGTAAATGTGATCAGTAGATTGTGACACAACATACTGGTGATTTCACAGGAGAGCAGCTCTGAATTTTTTTCCTTACTAGATTGTTGCTGCTACATATAACTAAGTCGTGTTGCCAGGATATAAATTTGAAGCATTTTTTGTGCTTGTGGGTATTTGTGGGCTCTGTACCAGTTGCCTATTTCCAGAGGACAACTCCCAGTATTCATCCTGCTATGGGGAACCCAGTGCACTGGGGTGATTTACATAGCTCCTACCCCTCTCCCCTGGGTTTAATTTTATTTGTCATGAGCAATATTTGTCTGTAATCATGATTAAATTAAGCTAATTTTATTATTCAGTGGCAATTACTATATTCTATGTTGGTCTGAGCCATAAAAGCACGTGAATTGTAATGGAATTGAATCACCATCTAAATAACTGTAATGCTGGGTGTGACCGCTGTCAGGTAAGATTATTAATAAATCCAGTTGTAAGCCCTTTGAATGTGATGTTTTTCTAGTTTGGCGTGTCAAATGAAAACCAGAAGAGTATTGTAGATCTAAAGAAACAGTCCAAACAATCACTAGAAGCAGCAGTCACAAGGCAGAAGGAGATGTCTGTGCGGTGGGAGTTCTGTCGTCTTTGCTCTGTCAGGGCTCAGGCCTTTCTGTGTCCAAAATGAAAGCTAGTAAACAAACAAGCAAATAAAAAAGAATAAAAACAACAAACAGTTGGAAAGCTCATCTAAAGACCAGGTTCAACTGTAGCCGATAGAAGCTGATCTAAAGAAATTCTGCAGTGGGAGTATGAAGGGGTGGCTAGTCCTTAGCTGCAGAAGTGGCAGAGCTCAGGGAGAGGCAGGCGTGAGCACAGGCTGAGGTTTATCTGGAGGCTCTGTTCTCTTGGATGCTTTTGTTCTGAATAAACACAAAAGGTGTTTAGTCTTAAATTGCTCAGTCAGTAGGTGTTGGATCCTAGTGTCCCGGCATCTACAAGAGCAGGTTCAAAGCCAGCCAGAATCTAAACCAGACCTGCAGAGATGATAAATACCGAGGGCTACAGCCCAAGTTTCTGTTTGCGAGAAGAAAAGTTGCTTTTATTATTTAGAAACAAGTGACAATACTAAACTGAAGTCTTGAGAGAAGAGTTTCTGCGAGATCAGAAGGGGAGAAAGTGCACTTAGCACAAAATCACGCTGGTTTATTATACAGAATGAGTAAATATTTTTGTACTGAGGGGTACTTAAATGTTGGTTACCTGGTAAAGTGCCACAGCTAGGTGCCTTGTGCAGAGATCCAGAGACCTGACATGAAAAATGCCTTATTTCATGCTTAGCTTCTCTCCTTACCTCTGTAGAGATATTTGAGCAGTTTGCAGGATTCTGAGCTCTGCGCAATTAGATTTATGGTAACCGGAGCATTTAAAGCAGAGGGGAGCAAAAAACTAAAAATAGGCAAAAATAATTTTGCTTGAATTATTTCAAAGATAGAAATCATTTTTTGGGGGGGGAAAAAAAAATCCCAAACTTGACAAATGCTAGTTCAATAATGATGACATTTAGTGAGAAGGTGCTGGGGATTATCTATTATTCTCTCTGTAACTTTGACATTTGTGAGTAATTAAACTCATAGGAGTCTCCCAAACTATTAATTGCTATGAATGATTATACATGTGCGTAGTCTATATTACATCTGATAGAAATACATCGTATTATGCATAAATAGTCAGCTGAGCCATATTTCTTGGTGAGCCTTATGCATATATGAATGGAAAATAAAACAACGTATAGAAAAATGATTTTGAAGAAAGGAATGATTACTAATTAATTATTAATTACTAATTGCTTAAAAATCTGGGTTTGGTAATAGATGTTGTTACCTGTTTGAAAGACGTGCAACCAAACTGTAAGTTTAATCATAGTTTTATCTCTTTGACAGCAAAAATTTTAAAAGAAGCCTTTTCCTCCTTTTGCCCTATGTTTTTATTTAAACCAAAATGTATTTTTAATTCACATTATCACAGACAAAGTAAGCATTCTCTAAAGCAAATACCTCGGTGAGGGAAGGGAAACTCGATTCTGGGTTTCCGAAGTGGCAGGGGGCAGCGTCGCTGCACCGACGGCGTGGCTGCTGTGCGGCTCGGAGGGACCCCACCTCCCGTGGGGAAATGCCACAGGTCCGCACAGTCGGAGCTTAAACATTAGTTTGACTTTCCAAAAGGCATTCTGCTCCCGCTGACTTGCCTCTGCAGTGAAACTCATATTTAATCGTCAGGATTTTTCCCTAAAATTGCAGGATTCGAGCCATAGTTTAAAAGCAAAATCTCGACCTGGTAATAACCATGAATTCATTTGACCTCCAAGTCTTTCAAACATTGCCCTCGAGGGAATAAATGAATGTTGCTTGCAGTGTAGTTCTCACACATACAATAAAACCCTGAACCACACGATGCCTGTGAATGCTAACCCGGAATTTGAAAGATAATGAAAGTTGTACAGAAACATTGTTCATTACCTGAAAGCCGGGAAGGACCGATATTCATCAGTCTTGTAACCTTATTAAACTAGTGCAGGAGTTGGGATTCTTTCCCAGGGGCTTTTATAAAATAATTATTTACACCACCGAGTTTTGATAGTGTAGAAAGCAGGCATTTACTGTGTAAACTGAGAAGTTTTCAGAAACTAATTAACTGTGCTTTTCACCAGACATAGAAAACTCCTTGTGGGAGAATCTTTTGTTAGATCTTGACTAAAAGGCCAAGCCAGTCCTGTTCAAAGCAAGCACAGCAATTCTGGGGACAGATGAGACAGGCTGGAGTAACTAGAAAGCAGCACAGGTAAACCTGCCCAGCCTATGAAGAGGTGCTCTGGCTGCTTATATTTTGGTTGGATGGAATTAGGGCACCATTAATGAACAATAAACTGTTTTTTACTTACAGATAAGTATTTATGTCTACAAGTTCAGCAGTGACATTAAGCCCACGATCGTGGTGTTAGCTGTGCCATTGCTTACAGCATGGAAAGGGCTGCTCCAGATCTGTTCAGCTGCTCAATATCTTTTTGAAAGGTGGTTTTTTTTTCCCAGGTGTGAGAAAAGTTGGAGGTAAAGCTCCTGAGCTAGCTTGCGAGTTCCTGCTTGTTAATCTCAGCATATCATAATGCCATTTATTTAACTTACCCTTTTTCACAGCAAAGCTAGTGGTTCCTGCTCCAGGTAGGAGTTCCTTGGTAAGTTAAGTGGTGGCTTTGGCCATTAGATCAGATATTGAAGAGATATGCCTTTAGCTGGTAAACATAATACGATATCGAGCCTGTTAGTCGGTGAGCAGCAGATAGGTTTATCTCTAGCCGTACAAATAAATCCGTGCCCAGTGCTCACACGACGTGCACAGTACTGTGCTGCTTTCTGTACCCAGGGAGTGTATAGATTTGCCTTGTCTGACTTTTATCCTGCAGACGGTGACCCCTCACTTGCTTTACTGCACTTGTTGTGTGTACTCAGTGCAGGTAAGAATTGTATTTAATGATTTCTAGTGTTTATTTTTAAACCTCCACCAGCAGTTACTGTGTACATACCACCACCAAGGCAGGCCAGCAGCCACTCTGAACGCTGCATCAGTAAGAAGCTAATGGTATAGCTGGAGCAGCTTAGCAACTGGGTTTGGACTTTTATCCTCTTCATGGAAATGTCTGCACACTGGCTTCAGAAAAATAGTCTAGCAGTTTCGAGTGGTTAGTCCCTAAGATACTTTCTCTTATTTTAAGGAACTATGAAAGACCTTACAGATTGCTCAAGTTCATGAAAGGCCAGAGTTTTAGTTGTACACAGAATATATACGTGTGTCCTTGTGAGTAGTCATAGAGAAAAACATTTCAATAGAACATTGGCAGGATATCATGCCTTCAGCTCCAAGTCTGTCTGAATTTATGAAAAACAATTATGCAAGCATATTTCCATAATAAAAGAAACTGTGTCTTGATGGGCTGAGCTGGCATAGTAGTAATGTATGTTTGAAAAAAAAAAAAGTCAATTTTGATCTTACTATCCAGTTTTCTAATCAAAATATCATTTAAAATACAGAGTTTTAGCTCTCAATATCTCTGTCACAATTTCATTCACATACATGTGTGTATGTATATATAAAATGTAACTTATCTGTCTTATTTGAATCATAAAAAATTCTTATAAACTATCTAATCTGGTATCAGTGTTTACTGGTCCAGGGTTTTGAAGCAAACCTTGATTTCATAGCATCATAAAAATATAACTAGAGCAAGAAATTCCATGAAAATTCATACAAGAATTTGTATGTTTATATTTTTTACCAAAAAGGCTTGATAGTACTTAAAACTTATTGCCTTACAACTTCTTACACATTAAGTTGAACAGAGATTTTCTTTGGGGCAAGACTTAAGTGTGCTGCTATAAACTAAAGTCTTCAACTTTTGAGAGCACAGGGCTTAAGCTGAGACATTTCATGGTGTCACCTACTTGTCAGCCTGTTTAAAAGTGGATTTATGACTTGCTCCAAAACAATCTGCTTGATATATGGGTATCTCACACAACATTTGCAGTGCTCTTCAGCTGGAAGCAATGTGTTTCCGCGTGAGAAGTTAAATATTCTCCATTATATAAAGATATCCAGAGGCTGGATTTGTAAACAAGCAGCCCCTGACGGCTGATTGCTAGTATTTCATTATCAAATGGACAAGGTGTTTCAATTGTCTCAAGGAAAGTGTAGGAAATGTGTAACTAAGCACCTGCATCATTCATCTTACACCTTCTAGAAGAACATTTCTCTGTGTGTTGGAAAAATCTGTTAAAATGGTATAGGAGAAATGGATAAATAATATAAAAACCTCATGCTTTGATTCTTCCTCATTGAGGCTAGCTAAAAAAAATATGCTTTAAACTTTCACTACAATTAAGAAAGAAAAACGTAGCTGTTTTCATTACAAAAGTGGAGAGTTTGTGGCAGAGACCTTGACGCTATGGAGGCTTTGAGGCTTCCCTGGGCTTTTTTCAGAAGGTGTGCATAAGAATGTTGTGCTGTCTTTCCAAGACAGCCAGTGCAACTATTGTTTTTTCTTTCTTTGGAGACAGTGGCCGGGGGGAGGATTTTTTTTTTTTTTTTTTTTCTTTCTTGGCTTGATAACAGAAGGCTGTTCTCTGGGAAGCTGCTGTTCGGTACGTGCAGCTGATGAGCGATGCCTCCGGCACTGTGCCAGCGGGCTCTCCTGGTGAGAAAGGCGATGCTAGTTCTGTAAGCTTGATCAGTCTAGAGTTATGTTGACCTGTGTTTCCAGAAGAATACAGCTGCACTGGTGGAGAGATAAAGTTTGTTTTGGTGCAGGGGTTTGAGGTATTTTTTTTTTTTCTGTGTTTTATTAAAAGAGAGTCCTCACCCGCCTGCCTTTGAGGTGTCGCACCCAGGGGTGACTACAGATCATACATGCAGTCTTTCTCTTGGGACACAAAGTGATTGACTTGCAGTGTAATTGTTAACTGACAAGTTAGTTTTCTATTATGATTTTCCCTTATGCTTTTGAGTCAGTATAACCTTGTAGCTTGAACTGGGGTTTCTCACTTATTTGCAGTTGAATTATTGCAGTTTCAAATTACAAGAAAGAACAGGATGACTTATAAAGCCATCAGTAGAGAATTTCCCTAACAAAAGGTTTAGAAAACAAATGGTGTACAAAACAATCTGTAGGATAAAATCTTTGTTCCGCTTAGTTCCTCTTCCCTTCTGATAGCGGCCACAGCAGCAGGTACCTCCAAAACAGTGTGAGACAGACATGCTTTGTGGGATGCTCAGACAGTGACGAGCCAGGGGACATCTCTCTGTGTTCCTCATCTGTTGGAGATTAATTTATGCCATCAATTCGGTTTTTTGTTTGTGTTGTTGATGACCATTTCTGATCCTTTTCACCTCTAGATCTGAAATTTCATTTTTACATGAAGCTGATTGTGAAGATGCGAGCAAAAAGCAAATACTTCAATGATGGTGTTTTCTTGGAATTCAGAGTAACTGATGTTTCTTTTATAGGTTACAAATATTCAAGCAAGAACAGTTTCACTTTCCTGGTCACCTCCCACTGGCCTTCTAAATGCAGATAGACACAACAATGGTTTGCCTTACACCTGTACCTACGAGGTTGCCTTATCGGATAAAGGGAGGGATGGAAAATACAAGATAATTTACAGGTAACAACATCATTTTTACACTTGTGTTTTCATTAAGAATAAATTCTGTGAGCTTTTCAGGGTGTATTTTGGCGTGCCCATCAGTCACAGCCAAGAGGCACGTTGGAACACCCTGTACTTGGTCCCTCGCTGTCACAGCAGCCCCTCTCGCTGGAGGAGCTTGCAGGAGCTGGTTAAGTGCATGTCACAAGGTCCCTAATTGTCTTCACATCCCACCTCCCCAGCACGTGGCAAATCTCACATGTGATGCTGTCTCTCCCATTGCCAATGGAAAGGTTATTTTTTCCTCTTACGCTAAATGTCAAAACCTTTCATGTACACCATACAGATGGGATAGGTGTCTTCCTCATAGGCTAAACTTGTGTGGACTTGCAGAATTAAGAACAGTGAAGCTTGCTTTCTGAGCTAACAAGCAAGAGTCTGAGGGCTCTACAGCTTCATAGCATCTTAAATGAGCAGAGGAAGGAGCACACCAATCCCTATGCTATGTAGGCTCCCCAGAAAAACCTGAATACTTGGCACTCAGCAGTCTTCAGTAAAAATTCAGAGGGATTTCTCTGTCTCTCCTTCCAGTGATTCTCTGAGCTCATTCTGTGATCAAGTACACATGGTGCTATGCCTTTCTTTTTCCCTGCTAATGACGTCTAGGAAATAAAATTTTGAGATGTGACCTTGGCTATTGTGAAATAGCTAATCCTTCCCAAATCTCATTAAATAAAGTCCAGGTGATACAGCATTTATGGATTTACCTCTCGAGACCGAACCATCTCCATTGTTAAGATTTCCTGTGAATTAGGGGATTCCTCTTGGTATGCTAGAGGCAGGTCTGCATGAACTGTCTTGGGTAATACAAAAAGAGCGTATTAACCAGGGAAACGCTGGGGGTTCTTTGCTGGTATTTACCCTAGCTCTTTGTGAGCCACTGTGAGCATCTCTACAGGTTAATGTGTGCTGCTGAGCTCTAAAAATGGGAAGGGCACTTTCTAATGCTATTTGTGCTTGCTGGTGTGATACCTGCACATTTTCTCCTGGTTATGAAATGTTGTGCATCTGTTTTAAAGCTGCTAGTAGTAATCTGTCTCCTGCTGCTGGCCAGAGTACAGCCATTAGTTTCATGTGGTACACTCCGTCATGAGCAATGTGGCTATAGGCAAAAGAAAGTCTGCTAGAAAGTCTGTTGAATACATTGCCTTTGCAAGGAGGTGCACTGAGTTCAGAGGGAGAACACTGAAGTTGCAGAGCACTGGATTATATGAAAAAAATAAGGGGTTTTGGTGGATTTCTGGCAACCCAGAAGGCATTTGCTTTCTGGTTGATTTTGTTCTCCTGATTTTAAGATATCTCCCTGTATTTGTCCAACTAGCTATGAAATATTTCTTTATGCTAAATTGACAATTTTCTTGTTTCCCATATTTTAATAAAATCATGAATCAGCCAAGCAGTTACATGAGATGGCTATTACTTATTAAGCACTGACCCGTATCTTAATCTTCGCAGAACTGGCAACACATGACTGAGCCTAGTGTTCATTTACCAGCAAACAAGCCAAAAGGGAAAAGAATAGCCCTAACCATGTTGGCTACATTTGAAATTAATAGATTGTACACTGTTTTTTTTTTCCGAAAATGTCTGAAACTCTGTGCTTTTTACTTTTCTTGGTATTGAAAGAGATGGGGTCCAGCTGTTAGGACATTAATTAAATGTCTCCTTGCCGTGGTCCTCAGAGACTGTGGTTCTGGAAGAGAAAGCAAATAAGTGAAAGGACTGTGCATGAAACTGTACTTTTTTCTCTGAAGTTCAATGACTCACTTTTTATAAAGTATTTTGAAATAGTGAATGTGCAGAAAGTACAAAAGTTATGTATTGGTTCTGCTCTTCTCAGCTCTGGAGGGGTTGAAAACCAGAGTGAGCTTTATGCAAATACCAACCAAATGTGAGGATAGCATTGAAATACGCAGTGAGCTAGCTATATGGTCTTAAATTGGAATGATAACTACTTCTCTTCTGTGTATATGTAGCTTTATAAAGTTGTCAAGAAACATGAAGTGTGTTGACAAATTGTTGGTATATTGTTAAGTACTGTTTATCTGCGGTGGGATTTTATTTTCTTCTTTCAAATCATAATATGTGGTAGTCTCTAGTCACTGGAAAATCACTAGCTGTGCTAAGTACGATACTGCTTTTCATAATTTATTGATTTGTTGGGTTTGGGCTTTTTTCCTGCAGTGGAGAAGAATTAGAATATAACCTGAAAGACCTTAGGCCAGCAACAGATTATCACGTCAGGTGAGTTAGTGTGAATGTTTCTTAAATATAAACTCTTCAAGTATATGACAATAAACGTGAAAGTTTTCTGTCTAATTATACAACGTAGCTCAAGAATTTAATTTCCTTCATAAATACTCCTTGCTGATTCATAAATACTCCTCATAAATACTCCTTCATAAATACCCCTCTGCTGATTACGGGTCCATCTGACCATAGTAAGTTCAGCATTTTTAACCCCAAAAACTGAATTGACACTAACCTGTCTTGGTATTTTCAGAGCATATTACTCTTTGTTTCTAAAAAATGTGTAATTTATTAACTATTAACACACTCAGTTTTGCTCCCTGTTTTTTTAACACGGTATTTTCTGCTCACATTGCATTTATTTTGAAGACTTTGCTTATGAACCAAGGCTTCAAATTTACATCCTGTTCACTTATGCTCAATATCCTTTTTAAAAAAAAAATCCCTTCACCCTTGTCTATTTTTTCTTTCTGTTTTTCAAGACAAGGGCTAGCTTTGACGTGCCTTTTCACACCAAGGCAGCTCACATTTGCTAAACTTTATAGAACACTTTGCTCTGAGCTCTAAAAGGGACGCAACACTAAAATATGTCTGTCTTGCTCTGATACTGGAGTTTGGTGTTTTTTTTAAGAATACTTTCTAGAGGAGCCCTAATGAACTTTTCAAGTAGAAACACAAGACCCAAAGTAAAATTCTTGAAAATAAGATGCAGGCTCCCAGGTCAGGCAGTAGTCCCAGCCCTAGCAGCAAGTGGATGGTAGCAAGGAGGAGAAAGTTGTAAAACACTACTGAGCTTCCTGCTGTAAGCACTGGAGCATCACTTAAAGCCAGCTTCAAACAGCAGCGTGGTCACTAAGCACAGCTCAGCCTTGAGGTCTTGTGTGATTTTTAGGGGCGTTGTGGGTATTTGCCCTGTATCCTGTCTGACTTCTTTCTCCTTACCTATAACTCCATTCACCTTCCTGCAGGGTTGCCAAATTAGAAGTCATTTGTGAACAGTTAGCAATTTCTGTTGAAAAAGAAGTGACTCTTAAATATAAAAGTCAGACTTAAAAAGCAGCAGCACGTGTTTGTAGTGGAGGAAACCGACACTGAAAAGGCTGACTGTTTGCTTTCCATGACAGTTTTTTCCTTCACTGAAACAGCGTTATGTATTAGTGACTGTGAAGAAATAAATCTGTTAAGTAAAGAAATTTATGGGGCCAGCAGTTACTCAGCAGATTGCCTTGGGTTGCCTTAACCTTGACAGCATCTCTTGGGCTTTCGTTTCCATGCAGACAAGCTGCTTGTGCTTACTCCTGCCTTGCTGGGCCCTGGGCACCCAGGAGAACCTGCTTTGCTCTGAATCTACCTCCTACCTCTTCAAGTAGTATTATTTTGGTACCTTCAGAGAGGACTGTGCTCAGTGCTTCAATGACTTGCAGAAGATGCTCGTTAAGCTCGTTTTTGCATGTTTGTATTCCCCAGTGATGTATTTGATGCTTAGCTATGCTGATTTCCAGTACATGTACATACCACTTGCCAGATGCAGACTCAATTAATTAATTGCATTTATTTTCACTCCTGACTGCTAACAGGTGATGGGTAAAGCAGCACGATAGCAGTCCTTGTGAACCTCCCTCAAAAGGTTTGATTCTATGTAGGTGGCCATTGTACATAAATTACTCTTATCTACTGAAAACAAATTTAGAAATTGCCCTTTCTTAAACTCTGCATTCAAGTACACAATGGCTATATCCAGCTCACAGGTCATTGTCCGGTCATGGTGTGAATGTTTTTTTTTGAGTAGAAGACTTCCAATTTGCACTTTTCTTTTGCTGCTTGAAAAAATGTGAAGGGAAAAAATAACATCATTAATTTTTCAGAGAAGAGCCCCTCGTGAGGAAGCACTCAACTATATTGTATTCACTTTCCCACATTACTTAGTATTGTATATCCACCCTCTTGCTGATGTATAGAGGATTTGCCTGAAGTCAGATTTGCTTTGAAGATTTTTAGTTTATCAGAGCAGTGTTCCTGAGCTGTGTTAGTTCTAATTCATGGAGCTCCACTGAGTGTTGACACCTGAGCTGTGCAGGAGAAACTTGTACCCATGGAAGGAGCCCAGCAGTTAACTACACTTAACGTGGTACATGTGAATCAAGTGTAAACTAGGCATTTAAGTTCATACCTTCTTCTCATGAGTTCATACTTTCTTTTGTATTGCGAAGAGGATTTTAGCCCAGTGTGTGTAAGTCTGGCAATAGACAAGGGAATAGGGGTAGAAAGAAAAAATTATGATGATAACTGTGGTCTGTGGGAGTATTTGCACAAAACAAACTAAAATATTCCTCTTCTGCTGTGAATTTTTTTGCATACTTGTGTCAAGTGAAGTGCAGTAATGATAGCCACTGGTCTGTGAGAAATCTGTCATTAGTGGATGGTATCATGGATGCTTTGGTAGTCAAATACTGTGGCTGAGGCAGTGCTGTCTCATCTTGTAACTGTCAGCAGATTCATAACCATTTGAATATTGTTTCCAGGGTATATGCAACGTACAACTCAGTAAAGGGATCCTGCTCAGAGCCAGTAAGCTTCACCACTCACAGCTCAGCACCGGAGTGTCCCTTCCCACCCAAACCCTCACACAGGACCAAAAGTTCCTTAACCTTACAATGGAAGGTAGGTAATGCTTGGATTGGGCAAGAAAGCAGTGAAAACCACAGCTTACTGGAAGTAAGCATAACTGTTGAAAATAATTTAAAGCAGAGACTAATTTTTCTGTAAGGGACTTGAACTTGCTGTACTCTGAGAAATCCCTCCCAGTGCACTGACTTAACTGCGTTTTCATTATGTCCAGCTTCTTCTCGGTATTTGTTAAGAGGTTGCCAAGCCATGTGCAAACCCCAAGCTTTAGTTTCACTTTAAACTGTAGTCATTTTCCTGGGGGATAGGGGGAGTAGTTTTCTCTTACTCCCAAAAATTTATTTATCTTTGTTCGTAGGCACCCATTGATAATGGTTCAAAAATCACCAGCTACCTTCTGGAGTGGGATGAGGTAAGTAGTAACTAGTTGAAATAAATACGTAAATGAATGGCACTCAGACTTTACAAGGATTTGCTGAGTTAAGAAAAATAATTAAATACAGGAGAAAGTAGAAGTAAGCAAATTAAATCCTGATGGCATTAGGTAAAGAGTTGGAAAGGTGAAAGGGTCAGTGGAGGGAAAACTTTTCAGTGTGTTCTGCTTCTGTAGTCTTGAAATCTAACTTTTCATTGCTAATTTGGTGTACTTTATTTGTTAACTAGCATTACTTGTTATTTAATTACTTGTGATGTATCTTAGAGCTCTCTTCATGATCTCTTCCTTCTGGATGCTGTCTGAGTGCAGAATACAACACTGGTACTGCCTCAAGGGAGAAGAGGCATCATCTTGCAGCCCTTCCTACAGAGAATGTATGCAGGGGGGGTCCTTTGGAGTAATTTGCATCAATTAGTCCCCTTCCAGACACAAAAGGAAATAAGTTTTCTGTCCCAAAGATCTTACACTGTCGGTGAGCAGCGTGCTGTTGAGGAGAGTGCCAAAAGCAAGATCTGCTGGAGGGTGGGTTCTGGTTGTGAGTCCTCCCTCCATCCCTTTCTGGCTCCTTCCTGTTATGCAAGCCGTATTTCTGCAGAAAGCATGAGACAGTGAATATCATCTTTCAAGGAAAAAATATTTATCGGGTGACAGAAAAGTCTTGAGCAACATGTAAAGAAAAAAAGATGGTGCGTCAGGAAATGAATACTGTGAAGGGGTGTTTATCTGTATAGTCTGAGAAACATCTCTTGAGGGTTTTAGTAGCCTAAAAATAATATCCTAAAGGGACTATTCTGTTATGAATAATTTTCCTTCATTTCGCTAGTAATGGGTTCCCCATCATTCTGCTACCTGTTGGATGTTTAGAACCTCTCACTGTGCAAAAATTTGTGTGCATTATCACAGCGAACTGGAGTCTACATGACGAGAAACCCACTGAACTGAACTAAAATGAAACAAGAAGTTCAGAATGGCTTGCTGCCCCTGTCTGCATAATGGAAGAGGAAAGATTGTCAGTGGAAAAGAAAAAAGTGGAGCATGAGGTCACAGAAAAGGAGATTTAAAAGACATTTCTTCAGAAGGATGGGCCAGGATGATCCCATTACATCTTCGGTGACACCCTGACTCTGCAGTTGTGATCTCTTGAAAGGCTTCCACTAACTTGGAGCCACGGGAACATAACAGCACCGAGCAGTGAGGCAGAGGAAATGTGAATGATTCCAGCCTGCAAGGGGAAGGGAAGCAACAAAAGCTCTTGTCAGAAGAAAGACCAACAACAGACCATTAATACAGTGCAAATACTTTTGATGTTAATTTTGTCCACATGGAGCCTAGTCATAACTTTGGATATATGTAAGGCAATTCTAAAATGCTCTTGTCCTTTAAACCCTATAATTCTGAGTATATACCTGGAGTCTTGTCTTCAGAAAGAATTATTATGATGTCTGCTTTTCATAGGGCAAAAGCAGTTTGGTTTAGGCTAGCTAATGTGCCAGGGGGGAAGAATGAAGGCATCCATATTCCCTCAGTCTGTCTATTTTAATTTCCTTGTTTTCTCAGTAACAGTACTGAAATGTGAGACCCCAGTGCATAGCTAGCCAGCAAAGATGAAAGAATAATGGCCCTCCACAAATTAACGTGGTACATCTCCAGTGGTTTGACATGACTCCTGACTGAAATGTAGTTGTTTGTGAGATGGTTAATGCCACAGGTGTAGCTTCTCTGATTTTTTTTTTTCTTTCCGATATGAGACAGAAATCCAGTTTTGAATTGCTGAGTTAAAACTTGCTATTAAGGCTTATTGAAGAAAGTCTGAAGATAGAGGCTGGGTGCACCTGCATCTGCAGGAGCCTCATCTACCTGCAACAGTGAGCTCAACAAGCTGTTCCATTCACTTTTTCATGTGCCATTGCAAGCTGTGTCTCTGACGCAGGGTGCAGTTAGCCACCAGAGTTACGGCACCCAAGTACAAAAGAGAATTCACTTGCAATGCCCTGTACCCTCGCACTTGGTTGTGTAAACTCCACGTAAGCAAAAGCACCGGCTTTGTTACAATGCCACACTGTGTCCTGGTGAAATCAAGAAATAAATACATCAGGGAAGAGGAGAACGCTTGCCAGGCAACAGCGAGTGCTCTGCCAGATCTCAGCTAGAGCAACATTCATTAGCTACAGGGCACAGAATAAAATATAAACATGGAAAATCAGCAATCAGAAGGAAATTAAATTGTGGCTGCAAAGCAGAGGGGGCTTTGCATGAGTGGAGAACGAGAAATGTGTCCGATGATAAAGTCAGAAAAACACCCTAAAATAACAGTCTGCCTTGAGAAGTTGAATCCCCTTCTAGGGAAGGATGGAGTGCAAGTGAGCCGCAGAAAGCCCTTGCCACACGGAAGCAACACGCAGACCTTGGGAAGCTTTTGTGCAAAGGCTGAGCCTCAGACTGTAGAAACAGTACTGCCGTCAGACACAGGAGATGCGGGGAGTGGTGGAGGTGGTCAGACGAGCGTGGCTGGCTGTATTCCCCCAGCTCGAGCTGTGCTACCCGCTCCCACCAAAGGAGGGGCTCCGGCAGCCCCTCCGTGCTCCCACACCCTGGGTAACAGGTTGTCTTTCTCTGGGGCAATTCAGACCTGGGAGCAGGTCAGATGCTCAATGGTATCTCCACTAGTTCCTCCTGGTTTTACAGGGCAGAGGTATGGTTTACAGCATCTAAAAGCAGCCAGGAGTGTAGATGACACCGCTTGTATATGCAAAAAATTAATTATTGCTGTAAGACAACGGCAGAAGTGGCATGTTTCACAGCTGTAGGATTGTGAGGTTGTGAATTGTAGCAAGAGGACAGCATCTCATTTCTTCGTGGCTGCGGAGTTGGGGAGTCGCTCAGGGCTGAGGTGCTGCAGTGCCAGCTGGGTGCTGGGGGGGTTCTGCCTGGGACCCTGGCAAGCCCCATGCACCCCACCTGCCTATCACATGCTCCCCGCTCCTCTGGGGGGTCACTTGAGGGACTGGAGAAAAGCGTTCAGGGCAGGTTTGGTTTTTTGATTGGTTTTGAGGAGGTTTTGGTGGGGGTTTTTTGTTTACTGACAATAGCTGCAGTACCGTTCTCATTCTCAGGTTTAGCTGTCTTTTCTCATATATACTTTAAAAATCTTCTCTTACCCCATTAGATGAGCTTTAGATGAAACACAAATCATTTGGTTTTGTTTCTTCATTAGAATTAGGTGTGTTGTATTCTTGACTTACTTGGATGAAGAGAAGGTTATACTGCTCTAATACATCACTGTGCCAGTTCTACCCAGCTGCTGCTTCTTCAGTTTAATTCTGAGTTTTGGGGTTTCTCCTGACCTGCAGACTCTGGAAGATGGAGTAGTCAATAGACAAATCTATTCCTGCTATTCCACATTTTTCCCTCCCAATTTGGACTGGCGTTACATGTTAGTTAGAAAATGCAAATACTTTCTTTCTCAGTGCTGATGTAGAACTTGGAATTATAGTTGAACGCCTTGTTAATAAACTGGTTTAGCTTAAAATGCCTGAAGAACTGTGGAGGACAGTCTTCATTCTTTAACAGCAAAGTAAAAGGCCAGTTCAGTGAATTGTCACTCGTTTAAAATGGATGTACACTGGCAAAGTTTCCATTGGCTTCAGAGGAGTTAGGATCAGCCCCTCTTCTCAGGTATTTTGAAATTCAGTAGGATCTGAACATGCCTGCACCTCAGGTGCTGGGATTGGCAATAGCAGTCTGACAATAAAATCAGTTCAAATTAGCAATTAAGGAAACGCTACCTTCTGGCTCTTTTTCTATAATCTTTACAAACCTGAATCCTTTGAATTTACAAACCTGTACTAGTCAGTTGATGACTTTGTGCCAGAATTGATTATTCGGGGTAAGCAAAAGGCTAATCGGAAAAAATAATGTTAAAAATATATCAAATAGGAAACATCACTGTAAAGGAGGTGATGTTTTCTCCTGATGCAAGTGCTCATCAAAATCAATAAACTGTAACTGCACTGAAAAATGCTGCTGGCACTGCTGGAAGAATCAAGCCTTTGTCACTAATCAGATGTGAAATGATCATTCTGTGATTAAGTGGTGGTAAATAAATGTTTCCCTTGTGCATATGGATAGTGAGAGTATTCTATTCATTCTCTGTGGGAAAGTGGAGGACTGTTCCTGAGCCAGAGACAAGGACATCCCTCTCATGCAGTGTGTGTCACTGTTTTGTATAGAACTCAGAAGCAGCTTTAATTCTCATCCAGTAAGCATCTCATTTTAATTTGCTCAAGAGGGAGACAGGTACAATACCACACTATGTAATAATTTGGTGACGGACAGTTAATAAAGTGTTTATGTATAGATAAATGGTGATAATTTTGTTCTCACACAAAGTTTTAAACTTCTCAAGGCTAGCAGAAGTGTGATTACTTAGACGAGCTGGTAATCTGGGCCATGCATCTCAGTGATGGTCTGCCAGAGTTTGGATACATGGAGCTTCACGCTCGTGCTTGGGCTTGTGTTTGTTCACGTACCTGCCCTCTAGGTCTGTTCTGTAGCTCTGCTGCTCCTGTGGGACATGCAAGAGGAGAGTCTTGGATAAAATGGGTTTCTGTGTAAATTTCAGGGATATTCCATAGGTCCTGTTCTGTCTTCTAAAAGTTTATGTATATAGAAAAGTCAATTACTTTTATAAGAGCTTGCACAATAAAAGTTTTGCAGAGATATTGGAGTGTGTTACAGTAATTGCTGACAGTTAGCTCCGCAGCTTTGGGTCAGATTGAATATCAGACGGTTACTTTTTATTGCCAACGTGAGCCCAACACAGAAGTTAATGCTGGCGTGGCCTGCAGCAGATTGCCACCTTGCCTCCTGGTTGCAGAGCTGATGCTGGCAGCTTTTATTCAGTTTTTTTTCATTGAGGTCTTGTGAAAGACTGTGCTTATTTGTGCATGCACTATATCTGCAGTGGCCCATTCCTCCTTTCATGTTTATTTACTGTCTGCCACAGGAAGCGTGATCAACAAAACCCATTTAAAATCTCAAAACCCTTGTTTCAATAAATGTTATCTCCGAGAGAAACTTAAGTATCTTGTTTAAAGTGAGTGCCTAGCTTGAAATACGTCAGAAATAGCAGGAAAAACTCTTAAAATTGTGGTAAAATTCTGTGTTACAGTGTTGTGCAGATTCTGATGGATTTGTGGAGCTGGAATGTTCTTGTTTGCTCTGACAGGCCCTGGTGATGGTCACACTATGGGTTGTCCTTGTGAAGAACAGGGAACATAGGCTGGGGAAAGCAGGGCTAGTGAAGAAGTCAGACAGTGGCCTCCCTTTGAAATTTGTGGATTAGAAATATTTGCGGAAATGGTACAGTGTATTTTAAGCAACTTAAGAAACATTATTCAAAGGATTAAAAGTTGGATGTCAAGTATACAAAGAATAGATGAAGGATTCTGGGAAAGCTGCAAGACTCTTGGGTGGCAGCCAGTACCAGCCTGCCAGTTGTTCCTGTCTATAATTATGCCAGCATTAGGGCTTTCATAAATCTTGGGAGAAAAGGAGCAGAGAGACTATTTCCAGGCTATTAATGCCAGGATAATTAGAAATATCGGCCAGCCTCTCCAATTAGTGCCAATAGAATCCAAAATACCAGCCAGTCTGAGTAACTTGAATACCAGTCGGTCTCAGAGCGAGTCTGGGGAATGTACAACACCAGTTCTAGAAGAAAAATAATATATATATATGAGACCAGAATTTGTACTGTTATAAAGTTGAAGATGACTTAAATGTTTGGCAACCTTTGCAAAGTTTTAACCCACCAGTTTGACAAATTGGAGTTGCCTTGGCCCATTGCTCTCAGTTCAGGCATTGTGCTACAGGTGAGATTTTCCATGACTTTCCTTTTTAGCCAGCCGTCGTGGTTCATCTGTTTATTGACCGCATACTTAGCATTTGGTCACTTTGTTCTTCTGGAGAAAAAGCATTAGAAAATTAATTTTAAAAAATCAAGCAGAAATCAAAAAGAATTTAAATGTTTTCAAATGCTTTACGAATAATTAAGTCATTAAAGAGTTAGAGAAAAATGAATTTAATGCGTCTGAAGCTATAAGAGAGCTCGGATAGGGGGAAAAAAACCCCAACCCTGTTCTTTCTAGTCCTGCACTAATGGATGGATATTTTACTAAAACATAAGATGACTAATTAGGTTTTGTATAGTCTGGATTTTAAGTGTGTTATTGCTGAGCTGGGAAGTATGATGACCTATTATTTTTCTCCAAAAGGAGTTTTATCATATAATTGTATATCTAGGGATTTTAGGTCTGAAAATTATTTCTCATTTACAAAAGACTTTTGCTTTAAGATTCATGATTCTCTTCCAATTCCACCCCTTAATTTACTGGAGCTATACAGTAATGTTACAGCTGGAGCAGGTGGGTGAAATTGAAGAAAACTGGGTATAAAGCCAAGTTCTAGAACAAGTGTAGGATCATACTGTGTAAATAAAAGTAAGTTATGACTGTTTGCCAGTGTGCTAAATGTCCCTACGTTGCCTCCAAATTGTTGTGCTGTGCTGGAGGTCTTCATGATAATTTCCAGCTTTCTAAACACATTTTTGAGATTTACTACAAACATTTTATGGAGTTCTTCCTTCTGGGTTGCAATCTGAATAAAAAGTAGTGGGAATTGATAGGGGCTGGAGAATGTGGCAGTGAAAAATATATGTCCCACTTGGGTTTTTTTGAGATCTTTACTGATGAAGTGATGTATTGAGCATGGAGGAAGGACTGTGTGTGGAGGACAGAGAGAGCCCAAGGAGGCAGCAGCAGGTGAGGCTGTTGGTTGCAGTAAGGGACATCTGTATAAATGGTTTTCCTGTTAGTCTGCTTAGGCATAGAAACATTGAGTCTTTTGTCAGGCTGGTGTCTATCAGGTGAAATGAGTAGCCTTGTCTATGGGCAGATGTTAATTTTCCTGAGATAAATAAAAATTTAAAATTGTGGAACAGGTGCCAAAAATAGTAAATGGCATAGCAGAGCTCTTGGGTCAGAAGATGTTGCAGAAATGGGCATAACTTTACCTCCTGCACCAGTTTGAGCCCATGGATGTGCTTTGCTAGGTTTCTGTTCTGGTGTGCTTTTGGGTTCTTCGTGAGGTAATTGTCTGTTAATTTTATATTCAAGTATTGAAATTTGAACTCCTTTAAACTGGTTCAGCTCAAGTACATATTATTTATATAGAGTTCAGTAATCCATGCCCTTTCTCCCGAGAGATTTCAGATTGACCGTTTCCCACATGTGGCATAGGAAGAGACCGGTTATTCTTTGCTATCTTGGGGTCTCTGTCCTACAGAAAGAGGTTGGCTTGGTTTTCACTGTAGGGCATCCCTAGTTGGGTTGGATTGAAAAAGTTTTTGTTTCGTTTTAAACGTGTCGGGAAGGGAGAGAACTTCTGAGTGTCTGTGTCCTTGTCTGTGCTGGTTTGTACCTGATGTACCTGAGGAAGGACTTGGAACCTAGAGGTGTCTTGGTACTTTTTCTTGCTGCTGCCCCATCTTGGCTTTGTCATTGTCCAGGGTCACGTTGATGTGACGCTCCCATAAACCATACCTCTGGCATCTACATTTCTTAACAAACTTGCACGTTTTCCATCCAATCCTCTTTGCTCATCACATGCCGCCTGCTCGGGAGCAGCGGGACGGATCCAGAAGGTGGCACGTTAAATACTCTGCCCTGACGAGTAAATCTCTGAGTTACTGAGCAGAGGGTTGCACCCAGGCCTCTCGCTGTCTGGCAGCAGTCGGCTGGCCGGCGGGGAGTGGGAGCCCTCTTGTGGGATACAGGCAGGGCTTACGTGGGATTCGAGGTGCAAAAAGCTTTCCTTGCAGCTTTCCTGTGCTCCTGTGACTGGGTCGATTCAGAGATTAATTTCACCCTTAACTTGCATGCTTTTTGCTTAATGAGTAGGATAAATTGCGTTTCAAGCAGAATGACAGAACCTGTAGATACGTCTCGAAGATAAACTGAAAAGAGGAGGAATCTGACAGCAGACTGACTGTGGTGATCTGTATTATTTTAGGTAGTGTAGCAATGCTGGTGGTGGCTTACACAGCTTTCTTTGCACGGTGCCTGTATGACAGTGTCTAATTTTAATATCATCTAACATCTCTCTTTAAAATAAGAACAGTGTGGTTTTGTTTCATAGCTATGCAATTACAGATTTCTTTCTTTCTAGGGAAAGAGAAACAGTGGTTTCAGAGAATGTTACTTTGGAAGCCAGAAGCATTGCAAGTTGACTAAGCTTTGTCCAGCTTTGGGTTACACCTTCCGATTAGCAGCTCAGAATGACATCGGTACTAGGTAAGTTACCCAAGGTACACGCTTTCTTGAGGAAAAAGTGCTGGTTGAGAAGTTTAACTATCAATGACAATGTAAAAAGGGATTTTGGGGGGGATTTTTGTTTTTTTTTCTTCATTGTTTTGCGTTAAATATCTGACATTTGCTCTATTAATAACGCTTTAGAGTAAGTCGCACCTTCCCTGGTGGTATCATTCACCTCCCAGGGAATTGCTGTGTACCTTCAGTGGGATGAGGTTAGCCTAAGAAGATAGGCTCCTTTTGAGGTGTTAAATGGTGTTTTGTGGTCTATTCCTCATACAAAAAGAATACATCTGTTATGTAAAATTCCCACTAGGGACCTCTGTGAACCAAGAAAAACAAGCAAGAGGAAGCTAAGTTACAGATTTTGAAAGGAATCTTGATATTTTTTTTTTTTTTTTTTTTTTTTTTTTTTTTTTTTTCAGCAGTACAGTCCCTTCCTTTTCTTCAGGTCTGGCAGGGATGGCTGATGGGGTAGGAAAGAGGGGTGAGAGAGCCAGGACTGAGAGAGGACAGGCATGGCCAAGGGCCTTGCAACATGGGTTTCAGGTTCTGCTTTTCTTTGCACATGAACAGGTGTGCTCAAATGAAGATGATGAGAAATCAGACTTATCACAACCATCGGGGAGCTGCTGGGGAGCATGGGGCTAAAATGTTTTGTAGCTGAGGACCAGAGTGTGCCCAAAGACGCATTGTGCTGCAGGGGCTGTGCCCTCCTGTACTCTCAGAAGGAAAATAGGCCAGGAAAAGTTTAGCTGTGAAGAAGCTAAACATCCAGTGCTCTTGTGTACTCCTTTATTGTCCTTCTTAGCTAAACAGGATCTAATCATTATTACAAGAAGGACAGAAAAAGAAACACTAGTGGTCTATAGCAGTGTGTTTTGCTGAGGGACATTCCTGTATTGTTCTCTCTTCCAAAGCACAAACCTCTTGGTAATATATAGCTTTAAAAAGTTTCTTTATTCATGTTCCTGTGTTTTCCCTCTGAGATGCACCGGGACTGTTTTCATGTATGCACAGAGCTCTTTTTGCCAACTTCTTGCAAGATTATTTCCCTCACTGTTGAAATAATACTTGATCTGGAGAGAGCAAGAGACTTGAACTGGAGCTGCTGAGTGTAACTGGAAGGGGACTGACAGTTTTGTTCAAAGTTCCCAGTTTTGGCATTTCTTTTCTTTGCCAGATTCCAGATTTTTAAAATATCTTAGGGCATGCTTCAACCCTCCCCCCTGCCTTATTTTGTTCTTCTCTCTCTCCTTTTTTTTTTTTTTTTTTTTTTTTTCCTCCGGCTGTTGAGAAGGGAGTGAACTAAGAACTATATTTATGGTCAGCTGCTCTGTGTTAATCTATGAGATAAGCACCAACAGCACATGGCTTATTTTCATAGACAGCACTCAAAATGAAGACATGATGGTGTCATCTAACACTTCATTTTGTAAGATGCTTTTGGTTGGTTGTAATGCTCATGGACTTATCATTTAAGATCATTTTTGTCTTGTTCAGGTGTTAGTTGTAGGTGGATTTTTTTTTAACTGTAGGAATATTTCAGCAGACGTAACTTTTGAGAAGGAAGACTCAGAAAAAGGAGATGTGGCTTGTCATGTGTATTAAATTTATGCAGTGACTTTAAGGTACAAAATACGTTTGTACTTTGGAAACTGAGATTTGAAAAATGCAAGAACGTTACCTTCACTTGAGAATTCCATTGTTTTCACCAAAATCTGTCTGCTTTAAACCTTGTTCTCAAATTTCCATTGTACATAATCTATTTTGCATGGAGTCTTAAGTAAACTCTTTTTACACTTTCACGACACAACTGCCTATTATGTTTCAAGGCATTGTGTGCAGGATGAGAGCATGCATCTCCTCTGCTGCAGATGTTCTCTCTGGTTGCAACCTGAGCTGTGCAAAAGAGCAAGTTGATGCTCAGCTTAAAATGCAAAGAAGTTTGGGCAGGGAAATTTGGGAAGGAGTAGACCCAGCCTGGGGGGTTGGAAAGGTATCTGTGCCTGCACCAGACAGCTTCTACGTGATGCTGAGCATGTATGGTCATGACTGGATAGATTTTCCCTGCTTTCTCTGGAGGGGAGATGTCTGAAACAGTGGGACTAGATTTGCTGAAGCACTCTGCTTTTAGAGGTGTAGCTTAAATAGAAGTTGTATTCTGAATTTTTAAAAGGTGGAAACTGCATCTCAAGTTCAGCATCTAAAAGTTGAATGCTTGGGGCTTTGTTTCTTATGTTTTTAGTTCCCCACTGTTAAGTGAGACTTTACTTCACAGTGAATAGTCAGTTAATATTTTTAGGCAATAAGATGCTATTTTTTGCAGTGTTGTTGTGATGAGATCTGTAAAAATGACTGTGAGGACACATACAATCCTTCATTTTCTAATCTTAGTTTTGACATTTCCTAACTGAGGGCTTATCTCTTCCACATGAGCAATTTTAACATTGTCTAGATTTTTTTGAAAATGTGAAATACTTCTCTAAATACACTGAGATTTGGGTTTTTTCAGTGTCGTTTTGTTTTAATATACCTCTCTCTCCTTCTCTGTCTCTGTGCAGTGGGTACAGCCAGGAGGTGGTATGCTACACTGCAGGTAATATTCCTCAGACCCCTTCTGCACCAAGGCTTGTTCGAGCTGGTGTTACGTGGATCGCATTGCAGTGGAATAAAGTAGAAGGATGTACACCAGAAGAAGTGATTTCCTACACCCTGGAAATTCAGGAAGAAGATAATGTAAGTACCATGTTACTATAAAGCATACTGCATTACTTAGGTTGAGTTTTCATTTATTAATTTGAGATCACTGAGAAGACAGTGGATTGCTGCTTTGGAGGGTCTTTTAGGAGTACTGGATGCTTAGCAGAACAGAGCTATGAGATTTGCTCTGCTCTGCAGCAGAATTATGAATCCTTAGCTAAAAATCTGTACTGTCATCCATGATTACTTTACAAAGCTTCCCAGGAGTCTGTAAGGTATAGGGCAGCTTGTCCTTAACTAGTTCAGTCTGCTGTGTCCTCCTCACTGCTGTGTGGTGTGCTTGTGTTCTGTCATCTGTCACTTCTATTTCTAGTAACATGTGTTAAACTGTCATGATTGGATTTGTGCTTATTTTACAGCAAAATTATACTATTGAGATCAGTTACAGCATCCTTTTAGAAAGAAAATTATTGTGGCCTTGCAGTTTAAAAGTAGTAATAATTAAAAAAAACCACTCGATGATAGAGCCCCTTTGCTATAATGTGTTCTTGGTACAGACTGTAATACATAGAGCACTTCCTTGGTTATGGGAATTTGTTTGGTTTTGTTTTTTCTAGGATAGTGTGTTTCACCCAAAGTACACTGGAGAGGAGCAAGCCTGTACTGTGAAGAATCTCAGAAGAAGCACACAGTATAAATTCAGGGTAAAATCTTTTTCCTCTTGTCATTATATAGTATTTTCTGCGTTGGGTCTTTTCTAGGTGCTATAGACCCTTTACTACCTCCAAAACTGAGTCATCAAATACAATTTACTTTATACTGTGACTGTAATGGATTAAACTGTTAGTTGTGTTTTTACTTTTATCATGGGAGATGCTCATTGCTCAGCCTGTTTGAAACAATGGTTCTCAGTACCATGTGCTGTCAGGTTATGAAGTTGTAAAAGTGTTGCTCAGAGCTTGAGGTCGGCTGCACTGCTCCCTAAAAACCTGATCCATGATCACAAACCCAATCTCACTTCTAACGCAATGGAGAAAACACTGTGAGGAGCCCAGCAAGCACGTCTTCCTTCCCCAGCGCAGGGGCTTTCTTCTCTTGACATGCAGAAATCGAAGCATTTCCATCTCCTAAGTACACGTGGCTGGTTTTGGAGCTGTTCTTTTAGCAAGTGTTGGTATCTCCTGCTCTGTGGGTGTTCCTAAATACACACCCCGCCCCCTTAAAGAGATGCTCTGAAGTCTCTTCACAAACTTAAAACTCAGTCATCTGCCTCGCTGCTACTGAAGCCATCAAGCACTACACAAGTGGAGGGTGCTGCTGTTGAGGAGAAGACAATGTGGTTTTACCATCCGGGCTGTCCAGCCGGCGGGCTCAGGGAAGGCAGGAGCCGAGCACAACTCCACAAGATGGCGTTGGGCCGCGCCGTCCGAGCGCTGCCGTCCGAGCGCTGCCGTCCGAGCGCTGCCGTCCGAGCGCTGCCGTCCCTCTGGCCGTGGCGAGGAGCTGTCTGTAAAGCCACCGACCCGCCGTGCTCCCGCGCTGCCAAACAGCAACGCTGTCTGGGAACAGCGCAGGGAGAGGAGGATGCCGTAGGTTTGTGTCGATGCAAAAACATCTGCCTTTTGTAGGCCTTGGTGTATATATTCAGGAGCAACAAAAAAAAGAAACAACCTTGCTCAGATTTAGATTTTTAAAAACAATTTGTGTATGTTCCTTTGTGGGACAGGAGACCTTGTGAAGTTGCATGAAGAACTACTCAAAGTTGCTGCGGTGTCGCTCGCAGATGATGCCTTTTAGTTTAGCATTGTAAAAGCTGCTGTGGCTATCTGAGGGAAAAGGATGATTAGTGCTTCTCTGCAGCCCCGCTTTCAAATTAAACATGAATTTTACAAAACCAGGTTGATACCAGAGCAAATGTGTAGCCTCACTGGCTACAAGTACAACTCTGGATCTGATTCAGCACTGAGACATTCCCTCGTTGCCTGAGGACTGGCAATAATTAGCTACAGAACTAGACGAAGGATCCCCAAAACAATAAAACCAACCAAACCAAACCAAACACAGACACCTGAGGATCACAGCAGTGTTTTAAAACTTGTGGTGGGGACTATATGGCAAGTTCTAGGCTTGTCTTTGAACCTGTGCAAAATACAGTTATTTGGGATGCCCCCTTAATAATAAAGAATTAAGGGTGAAATTTTAATTAATGCCAGATGATATGTGCTTACAGAGGAGATAGTCTGCTAATGTTTTTGATGAAATAAAGGTTGGTTAATTAAAGTGACAGTGGTAGTGCAACACACTGTTGTAAAGGCATTTGCTCAGTACTGAGCGAGGGTTTGGCACAGAAAGGCAAACGACACCAAGCACAACAAGGTGCAGAAGTTTTATTCTCTGAAGTGTTTGACATGTCAGCATAGAAGGGAATCACCAACGGCTGTTCCTAGTGAGGTTCCATAAAAATCAGTGCTGTGTGTACTATTTCATAATTTTACCAGTGACCCTGAAACAAAGTTTTATTTTTATTCTTACTAAGCGGATCAGAAGCTGTGGCTCAAAAAAAGTGTTGAAGATCCTGCTTGAACAATCAATTTAAGATGAATTTTCAGTTCTTCACAGGCTAGTGCAGCCTTTAGCTGTATACATGGGGGAAATGTATAAATGTTGCGTTATGTTTGTAGCTCAGACTGTTGCTGGGATATTTGTCTAGCTCATGTATCTGGTGTTCATGGCAAGATGTCTTGAACTGGAGAATAATTAGAGAATAACCAAAAGATGTTACACAGGAATCAATAGTGGCATTAGTGGCTTATTTAAAGTGAACATACAGGCTAGAGAACTTCAATTACTTTTTTGGCCTTAAAAATTGCAAATTGTTTCCCTCAGACGCCTGTGATGAGGAGAGAAGTAGAACTGACTGCTCCTGAGAATAACAGAGCTTCCCAAGTGGAAAAGATCCTGCTAGCTTATGTGTCAATTAGCAACTGTAATACATATTTTATTACTCACTTCCTTGGCAGCAGACCTCTGTCCCAGAGACTAGCACGAGTTAACGTGGCTATCGGCAGCCACAAAACATCGACCCGTTTGGGGTTTCTTGGGTGATCCTGATCTGCTCAATCTCCCGGCCAGGTCCTCGTGTCTTCTCTTAGCTTAGCAACCTTCTCCATGAAGTCAGCAGAAGGTGTTCTTGAGTAGAGGCGAAGGATTTGGCTGACAAGGTTTTCTTTGTGCACATCCTGCACATTTCAGCAGCTGTTGGTTACGCCTTTCTGTTTGCGTGTTGTGCTACTCAAGGTTTTAATTGTGTGGT
Organism: Athene cunicularia; assembly: GCF_003259725.1. Taxonomy (NCBI): domain Eukaryota; kingdom Metazoa; phylum Chordata; class Aves; order Strigiformes; family Strigidae; genus Athene; species Athene cunicularia. The sequence continues at coordinate 6,345,152 of NW_020799110.1, forward strand.
TACTGATACTCTGAATTAATCTCTTTTAAATAGCAGTTTGAAATACCTTCAAAACAAAAATAGCATGGTTATTGTCATTGTTTTTGTCTTTTGTGGGTAAATAACTGCAAGTTGCCACGTGACTTTTTTAAAAGGAAAAACAGTGGTGCCCTTATCTAAAACATGGCATGATCTATTTATTGCTATTGCAGGGAGGGGGAAAATCAACGTGGTTTGTACAGAAACAGTGTGACAGCCTAATATCTGTTATTAGAATCCCACACACTTTATTGGGATATGACATACTTTCCAGTTTAATATTTGTGCAGTTACTTTAAGAAGTCTCATGCAGAACTGTCCGAAAAGCTGTTACAGTAAATGATGGTTAACTTGTGGTTTTGTTTCAGCTGTTTGCTTCTAATGTGGAAGGAAAGAGTTCTCCCAGCGAAGTGTTGGTCTGTACAACAAGCCCAGACAGGCCCGGGCCTCCCACCAGACCCGTCATTAAGGGGCCGATAACATCTCATGGCTTTAGTGTAAAGTGGGGTAAGCAAGTTCTGTTGGTCATAGTAGAGCTTTTTTACATCATAATAAATTCAAATAAAAATTACGTAAATAGGTATTAGAACTTAGATTTTTCCATGCTGCTTCTCGGTCCAAACTTTAATATGTTTGGAGAGCTTGAGAAATTAATTTTTAATATTTGAAAGGATGTGTAGAGGCTCTTTTGTTATCAGAATTAAAGATGTTGCTTGTTTTTATTGACTAACTTCCACTTAAGCGCATCTTCAAGGCTTTTCACCTTCCATTTCACATCCCATTGCAGCATCATTCCAGCTGCTTCCTTTATTAATGGGGCAAGCCTCCATGCTGCATCTTTTTCAATGTTTTTGCCATACATTTTGTTCGTAGCATTGTTTGTCCAGCTGCCTTATTCTGACTCATGCTGAAAAATAATGACTGCTACCCACTTCTGCTCTAAATTCCTTGGTGTGGTTGGTATGGGGGAGTTTGTGGAGGAGAAGCAGCAGAATCAGAAACAAGTTCTGTAATCTTTTTGCTATATTTCACTCCTAATCTTGTTTTACTAACAACTTCCTTTATTTTTTTAGATCCTCCGCAGGATAATGGTGGTTCAGAAATCCTAAAGTATCTATTAGAGATTTCTCAAGGAAGTCCAGAAGGTAAACTTGAAACCAGTTTTCTCCATTTCAATTCATTATGGCTACTATAAAGAAGTACTAAACCTTTGGACTATTAACTAATGCTGCAGATATGAATGAAACCGAGTTACATACTGGCAGCCTTAAAACTTGCAGAGTTCCTGGGGCAGTTTGGGTTGGGTTTTGGGGAGGTTTTGTTATGTTTTAAAGTATGCTGCTCTTCTCTAAGACTGGGGAAATTTTAGGTTACAGGCTGAACCTACTGTTTAATTTGATATTTTTAATATGTTTTAGAAATATTTTTAAGTATATAACGTATTTGTGTATGTGTCTATGTATACATATGTCTTTAAGCAGGAATGATATGATAATATTAACACTAATTACTTTCCTGGAATATGTCACTTTTGGAAGACCACATTAAGGTTTTTTTCTTTCTTCCTAGACATTAGCAAACTTCTCGCATTATACTTTTCTAAACTTGGATGTATATAACTTGGATATATCTCTCCTTTTTTAGCAAATCAGTGGGAAGTGGCATATAGTGGATCGGCTACAGAATATACCTGTACTCACTTGAAACCAGGCACTTTGTATAAACTCCGGGCATGCTGTATTAGCACTGGCGGACACAGTCAGGTAGGTAATATTTAACAATAAGGACTTGGGTTTATATTTTTTCAGAGATTTATCTGCTATTTTTGGTGAAAGATTTCTGTTTTAAAGAGAAGTTTAATATTTTTCCTGTAGCACAGTAAAGCTACACTGATTGCAGTTAATCTTATGTTGCAAGTTACTGAATTTTAGAAGACTTCTATGTGTACCTGAGGGGTTTTTTTCAGGTAAACTGAAATTTAGTGAGAGAGTTTCCTGAAAACCGATCTGTAGGTGTTTATGTTTATGCTAGAAATGACCATCATGTTTATCTGATCTGGCCACTTGCCTGAGACAAGCCACAGACTCATGTACCTGAGCCTGCACTGACCAAAGCTGGTGAATAAAGATGCAGTAGGGGTAGTTGTAACAGTTAATTACATTTCTTGTGACTGAACTATTCTCTAAATTTTTGGGTTCCATTTTCAAGCCATTCCCTTCTTTGATTTAAAATCATTTCAGTACCTACACTTTTATTCCTCCTACTTTGGTTTTTATTTTTTTAATGATTGAGTACTTTAGGCCTTGATGTTATTTTAGAAACATGGAAAATCAAAGAACTCTACAACATTAGCCTTCAAAGTTTCCTGTGCTGCAGTTTTGAGTATGTTAATGAAAGAACTCTATTAATTGCATTTGTAACATGCTTGATAGCATCTTCTATCCATTATTGTTTATATAAATTTCTATTAACTGGTTGCAGAAAACAATTTATTGTGCCACTTTTTAATAATAGCTCACTTGGTAGGCAGTAATTGTACCGGAGTGCTAACTTCAGCCCCTGTTCTCTTCCAGTGTTCTGAAAGTTTACCTGTCCGTACGCTAAGTGTTGCACCAGGTCACTGCCGGCCACCGAGAGTTTTGGGGAAGCCGAAGCACAAAGAAGTACAGCTACAATGGGGTAAGCCAGTGGAGCACCTCGCTGATGAATAGCTTCGGTCTTCATGACTACTTGCTGAATTTGCCTTAGCTTTCATTTCTGTTGCTAGGCTTTGTGAAAAGTTAGTGTGTTCTGTTCACTGGGAAGTACAAAGCAAAGTCCAGGGAAATCTGTGCAGGTCAGAAGTGCAACTTCTCATCGACTCTTCTGACTCTGTATTAGATTTCTGAACTTAGCTGTCTTCTAGCTGTCCCTTAGGCTTGGTACTGTGCTCCCATTTTTGTTTTAGGACCTATTTCTATGTGAGGACTATAAAGTATCAGCTATATGAGAATATTTATCCTTCTATTGCAAAGCCACCATGCGATTCAAGATCTTTTTTATTCCTTTACAATATTGACTTAACAGGAGTGTTTTGCCACTTCTAATATAGGACTTTTTTCAGAAATTTGAGTCAGAACATGTTGAGGATTTTGGGTGGTATTTAAACCTTGATACACAGTTTAGGGCACACAGTTCATTGGACACCTGTGATTTGGTGAAGAACCATGGACATGACACTAAACTCTCAAAAAATGTGCATTTTTCAAAATGCAAGGTATATGCTAGTATCCAATAATTTTTTTTTTCTTTACTATGATAATCTTGCAGCATCCAAGATTTTTTGTGGCATCATTCAATAAGCTACATTCTAGAGCACTACAATTTCTAACTGACAAATATGACGCAGCATCAGTATAAAAATTCACCTGTGCATCCAAGATACCATGTTGCATCCGGTAGAACTGTACCCCTTATGGTAGAGCACTGCTTCTCGGAATCCCAGGCAGGTTGTTTCTGTGGTACTGACTTGTAATATAACATGCAAATATTATCAAATATGTTATTTTCATGGCAAAAAAATATGCCCACAACAAAACGGATACAAGCACAGAAAACATTATTTCCGAAAAAGCTGGTATTTCAAATGAAGTGCAGGGTTCAGATCATTGTGCAGAGATTTAGAATCTCATAAATGTTAGCAGTGTGACTAATAAAGTTCGAGGATGGCAGTTATTCATGCTTTTATTGGGTGTTAATGAGGCTTTGTCAGAAATTCCATGTATAAGTAGTAGTTTTGGAGCGTACATGACCCACCTCAGCCTGTGTCCAACCATAGCCAGCAGCCAAGACTGGGTCAGACAGCCATCATGTGCCTTCTGATTTCTCTTTGTCCCAGAAAAGATGTGTTCAGCATTAGTCCCATTCTTCATGCAGCTTTCTATACCTTTTCTCCTGTCTCAACAATTTTTTTTGCACACAATAGCACCTTTGATATTGGGGGAAAGAAGCAGAGTAGCTTTTTTTTCATCCTCAGAAGAGGATGGTAGCTATTGTGTTGTGCTTAAAAATTAGCTGGGCACCTCCTGGCATCAAACACAGCTTCCCAGGGTGACAGATCTTTGCCCTGGGGTGCTGCTGCTCTTGCCTGTGACGATTTGACCTGGTAGATGTTAAGGGTGACGAGTAGTGTTACTCCTTTGCTTCAAAAATGTCAATCATGTACATAGATGAGATATTGCAAGTAAGGTATCTATCGAAGAGGAAAATCATTGTTGGTAGTGTGTGTGTACAGGTGTATGTATAGATATACGCGCGCGCACACACACACACACACACATACATATCTATATCTATCTATCTATCTATACACACACACTCTGTAGTACATGAGGTAAAAAATTAATCTTCCTAGCATATGTCCTTAGGTTATTCATGAATTATATGATTTCTTTCTAGATGTCCCTCCATCAGAAAGTGGCTGTCCCGTCTCGGAGTACAGTGTGGAAATGACAGAACCCGAAGAAGTTGTTTCTGAAGTGTATCACGGGCCTGATCTGGAGTGCACCGTCAGCAACCTTCTTCCAGGAGCAACGTATCAGTTCCGAGTGAGAGCTCTGAACGATGGCGGGGTACGTGCAGCCTGCCGGAGCGTGCTTTGGCTTTGTCCTCACTGGAGGTGGGACTGTGTCTGAGATGGGCCATCCTGGAAAGGGATTCTGTTAGTGCTGGTGATCAGAAAGGTGAAGGGGAGGAGGGCAAAAGAAAATCAAGTGAGAAATGCTTTAAGGAACTTGTGAGGAAGTGCCTTAAAGTTTTGAGCCTGGTACTCTTAAAAGGAGATTTCGGGTACTAACATGATTTCACTGGCCGAAATCAGCTGCACCAAAATGAGCAAAAGCCCTGCTAGCAGTCATATCTGCTTACAAGGACAAATCTGTTTATTCTCCTTCCACTGCATTCCTTCTTTTTGCTTTAAACCTTAGCTGTGTAAGAGACATTTACTGAAATTACACTCAAGTATTGAAGTATTTTGTGGAAAGCTTGCTTTCTTGATGATATTTTTTGTTTTAATTTCAAAAAAACCAAATGGTTTGTAGATTTGATGATTTTTTTTGTTGTTGTTGTTATATGATTTCCTTGGAAGATGTACCTTCCCAAATACATCAGAAATTCTATCTGATGTCCACAGAGATCTGTTGAAAAATCTTGTTGATTCAGTGAGGTTTGAGTTGGTGCCTTTGTGAGAGCATCTTTCCAAGGGTTTTTTTATGTCCCAGCACCAGTACAAGCATACTAATGTGTTTTTTCCCAGGAAATCTTGATGACAAACATAGCACAAAGGTTTAAAGTTATTCACTTACAGGGTGAAGTTCTGTTTAGACTTAACTTAGGTATTAGAAAAATATGCAAGACTGTTAAACTGTTTTGTCTTTAAAATATCCACTATTTTATTTTTGTGAGAAATAAATTAAATACACATGGAGAGATTGGATTTGCTTGCTGGAACGAAAGCCATTGCCTACCTGGTAGCTTTCAATATATGATGCCTTGCTTCCCCCCCCCGCCCCTCTTATTTTCTATTTTTCTTCTTTTTGTTTCTTTTTCTGGCAAAACAGTGTTTAAAGTTGCAAAGCATTTCTATTCCCACCCTTTGTTGAATGAGGGGTCTGGGTTTTGTTTTGGTTGGTTGGTTGTTTTTTTGGATTGTTTTTTTTTTTTTACCAGATGCAAAATGAGGGAGGATGTTCTTTACCAGATGTAAACACCTTTCTTCTTCCCATTCAGTAAAGAAACCAGCAGAAGTCAATAAATGAGATGTATTTTTTTTTAAGTGTGCATTCTTTGTAATTCAAACAATGCAATCATTATTAGCCTTTCTCAATACCACAGATACTGACACATGTCTGTTGAGAGGTTTTCTAGGGTTCATAATTTCCTTTTTTTTTTTTTTTTTCATCCTTGTTAGTATTGCATTCCAAAATAAGTAAATATCAGTGCTTTTCTTCTAATTGCTTCCAGAGAAGTTCCTTTGTTCTAGAGAACAATTTCTACTTAGCTTGGGGATGTACTGAACAAACTTCATTATCCCACTCAAGATGCCTCAGGAAGGCTGTTTCCGCTGTTATCTCTCTCCTGTCCTTTTGCTAATATCCATTTAAATTATTCTCCTACCAGGGGCTCAAAAGTTGTCTGAGCAGTTGCTCACAGGCAGCTAAGCCATACGCGGCGTGTGTGCAGCATGCCCCTGCACGTTGAGCCCAGACTGGGGATCCTTCACATGCAGTCCATTTATAATTAACATGACAGGCATTTTTTTATAAAAGAAGCCGGATTTGGACTCCCAATATGTGCTTTACCGTTGTTGTGCTCCTTTATATCTGCGAGAAGCCAGTTATGCTGGGCTATGGCACAGACACACGAACACGTAACTTTAAGGTAAGGTAGAGCGACACAAACTGTTCCTCAGTTACTCTGTTGTCGAGTGCACATCCTCACTCTTGGGTAAACTGGAGGTGGCTTACACTTTCGTGGGCACTCACCACTGCACAGGAGGGTGTATGTGCTGTCTGCTCGTACCTGAGCTTACCTCACGTTTTAACTCCACAATAATTTGCCTGGTCTCGTACTGAACTCTGGTATTTGGTGCCAAGTGTGTCTTTGAGAAAGTTTATTGCATTGAAATCGTGTATGTGCTGTTCTTAGAAAGCCTTTGAGGAATATGAGATGGGTATGTGCTTACATATTAATGTACAGACACCTTGTTCCCCTCTAGTACGGGCCGTATTCAGAAGCTACAGAAGTCACCACAGCAGCAGGACCGCCCGGGCAGTGCAGAGCACCTTCCCTCTCCTTTCTGTCCAACACACGTGTACTTGTAAGCTGGGAGGTAAGTCAGGTGCCCTGACTGTTTAATTGCCATCTTGCTTATCCAAACTAATATGGTTGTGACAAAACTTGAAAGCAAGCCAAAAAAAAAAACCAACAAACCCTTTTCAAAACTTGAAAGCTATTCGCTGGTTTGGAACTTTTTTCTGTGCAAGAAAACCATATGCAGAAACTCTTCTATTGTAGAAAATCATCTTCTCTACTTTTCCATTTAAAAAAATGCATAAAGTGATCATGAGTCATCCGGATCAGGATTCAGACATGAGACCTCCTACACTGGCGTCAGATGATAGAGCACTGGTCGGGTAGAAGTGCTCTCTGCAGGCTTTTAGCATGTCAGCGTGTCCTGGGGTAGAATTGTGAAGGCAAATATTTGATTTTGGCTGAAGCTGGAGTCTCCGATATGAAATGAACTCTGCACAAATGCTTACGATGTAGTATTTTTTCCTGAAAAATTGTTTGTCTCTTCCCCAAATATTTATTTTATTTGTGTGTGTTCCGTCTCCATTCTCCAGGATCTTAGATATTGGACTCTTAAAATAAGTCTTTACTGAAATGCTGAGAGGTTGATTGGTGTCATTAAAAAAAAAAAAAAAAAAAAAGTTAATGTAACTAAGGCAGAAAGGAAAGGATGTTGTCATAAATAACATTGCGATATGGAGCAGTGGGGCTGTAGTTCCGCCATGGACTTTCTTTGAAAACCTAACAGCCTTTCCACCCCTGCATCTGTTGGGTCCCTCCTCAAAAGGATGCCTCTGATGAGAAATAAGTTATTAATGTTCCCAAGATGCTCAAATAAATTGATTGTGTTAACAACATATCTAGATACAAATGTCATCTGAGTTTAAATTTATAAGGAAACAGGTGTACTTGGTGCAGTTTGGGGGTATTTGTTATTATTTCTTGCAGCATTGATTGATGCTAAGCTAGAAGTTGCACTAGACTTTTAAATGTTACCTTCTAAATGAGTGTACGGACGGGCATTTGCTCTCCCAAACCATGAGCCAATGCAGCACTACTTCTGGTGGGCTCTGTATTTATATGCAGGATATTTTTGTTTATTCTAGCTAAAAATGAAGCTGTGGAAGGAGTAGTGTGGTTTGCCATGGTTATGTTTTCTTAAAAAGTCTATAATTTTTTTGTCTGATATGAATATAAAGGAAAAATAGCGGAGGACTGTGGAGGGTTTTTTTTGTCTGGCTAGACAGCTCACTGTGTGGTTCCTACTATGTCTTTTTTACACATTGTTTTAAAACACTGGCTGAGCAATTCTGAATGCCCCTACTAAAATAGCTGGAAGCTCAGAGACAGAGCTAGAGAAGCCCTGTGGTGGCCATTGTGGCATGCAGCGATGGATCCTTTTACTGGAAATTACACCTTGCGTGTCATAATCAAAAAGTCTTTGTTGTATCCTAGACCACACTTCTGCATGTGGAGCAGCGATGCCCCGAGCTGCTTCACTCCACATAGTACAACTCTAGGTAGTTCTGGTAACAACACAAAATCCTTTGTTTTGGGAACTGTGACGTTATGCCTGCACTAGCTCATGTCCAGCAAATTCAGGTATTTATTCTGTGTTCCCCTAAACTTTGGGATGATAAAGGGATTGTTGAGGACACATGGATCCTATAGGAGTATTTTTGTGGACGTTAATGTACCCAGGTCCTCACTCCCATGTTACCTTGATGGGTGACTTTCACTGAAAACCTCAGACAAGCTCCTCGCTTGTGGCGGTGGTTGTTCTTTCAGTAACAGAGCTGTGTTTTGATCACTCTACTAGACTGCGCTAGATTGATGCTTTCTTGTGTTCGGCACGGGTGTGCTTCTGCCAAGGCAGCGGAGAGACAATTTATTCCTGAGTGTACTGATGAAAAGCAAAGTAGCTACATATACTTTCTCATTACTCTGAATTTCTATCAGGTAATTTTTGTGCAGAATTGGCCTGTTTTAGTAACCTATTAGGGTTACTAATTCAGCGCATTTCCATTTGCAGCAGTAATGGTGTATTAATTTAAAAATAAGAGTGGTTTGTGTTTTTTTTCCCCATTATTCCTTTATTCTTTACCCAGTGAAACACAGAGATCTGAAGTGTGCATTTCTGAATTGAACCACATAAATATTTGTGTTGCAGAGTCCTGAATGTTCTGGCGCTGACATCTCTGAATACAGATTAGAGTGGGGAGAAGATGAGGAATCTCTACAACTTGCGTATAATGGCACAGATACTTGTTTTGAAATAAGTGAATTGTCAGCGGCAGCCCATTACTGCTGCAGGCTACAGGTATGGAAGCTATGAGATTTTGCATGCACTGCAATCCAAAATGTAAAGAAAGTTTCATTCCACTGTGTTTTTATTTTTATCATTAGCCACTATGAAGTTATGTGCTCTGTAAGTCAGAAGGAATGTATGTTTATTTTAAATAATGCAGACTGTTGCCATATAACTGAACGGTTTAGATTCTGCATAATTCAAAGTGATAAACAAGGGAGTTGGTATAACTTCTAGCTCTGAAAAATTGCTCTCGTGGATTGTGTGGTTTATTTTCCGTGAATAATGCTTTTAACAGCCACTTTGCTCTCTGATATTGAAACAAAATGATGATGTGTTAGACAATTTCCAAAAAAATTAATTTTTTCTTGGTAATGAGATATAAATAACATCTACCTCCCAAATGGATGTTGAAGATTCCCTTAGCTTAAATAATAAACTCCAGCATCTGTTTCATTTCTCAAGTAAAGCAAGCCAGTTTAGTAGATTCCTGTGTATATAGGAAATGGTAGCGGCCAGAAAGTGAGTCCTCATCTTTACCATTTTGTCTCTTAGATTTGTAAGGTTGGATCTCATATAGAGTCTCTGTATGATTTCTTTCTCTCCTATTATTTTCAATAAAAAGTAACAGTTAAAATATATTTCTTACATATAGATGAAAATAAAAATACAGCACTCTTTCCCCTTTATGGCCACTGAAAAGTAAATGGAAGGTTGGGTAGGAGTGAAGTAAAAATATTTTTGCCCACCATACTCTTCCGCAAGATTTATTTGTATGTGAAGACAGAATACCACCAGTATATTTGGCAAAAGTTCATGTACCCACCCAGCTGGCAATGTGTGGACCACCCAGGGTCACTCCTTTGATCAAGGACAGCATGCTTCTGTTGAGTGTTTCCTTCTTAAGGTTTTTTTTTTTTAAACAGGACACTGAATTATTTTTTTTTTTTTAAACAAAGTAGCTTTCGAGCAGCTGGCCAGTAGCCAAGGATCTAGGGCCCCACACCTCTGAGTACACTCAACTGTGTTTTCTGACTTGGTCGTAGCTGGCCAAATACCTTGTACTGGCACTATTGGGGAAGGCGAATTGAAAGAGCATGTGTGAGTGGCTTAGAAGTGTGAGCCAAAAAGTGCCTCTTGTTTGCACAGGAGGGAAAGCCTTTGGCATCGGCTGGGCAGGGAGGAGACCATGAGACCACTGCTGCGGTGAGCGGCTGGGAGCTCAAGGAGGTTTTAGTGTTAAAAATGGAAACAGCCAGCTGTATAGCATCTTTGATTTTGAGTGGGCATTTATTTTAAACTACCTGACAGAAGAATGTTACAATCTACTCAGTTTTTAACACAGCCAATATAATTTAAATCATAGGCAGAAGTTAAACCAATTGCACAACAGCACTAAAACACTTCATTGAATCCATCAGTGACCCATGCTTTACTTTGTAGAGGTCTTCATCCTCTAGATCTGATCTGGGTATTGTATGGAGAAGAATTTGTGATAACTGGAACATTTAAAATACTACAGAGGAAAAAAGAACAAAGCAGACAAAGAAGGAAGGTTAAATAGTTTCAGAAATTTTAGTGGGTTTTTAAATAAAAAGAATAGCAGCTGGTTTTCTTACCTGTTAGCAGCTTTAACAGAAAAATTGTTCTTTTGCTTTTTAAAAATAAAAGATTCCCCAAACCACATTTACTTTGCTTTCTAATAAATACACAGTTTTGCTATCTCAGTCTCCAGTAACTCAATAAAAACAGAGAATTGAGGAATCAGGCATATATAACTGCAGGGCAGACAATTTGTCTTTATTGTTGCTCAGCGTTTTTCCTGTAATGAATATTCCTGAAAACGATTGTGGCTTCTGCAAAGGGAAATAATTGTGTCATTGGCGGTGGGGGCGGGGAGGCTTAAGTGTCTAGGAAGCAAAGAAGAATGAAATTCCCATCAGTTTTGATGATGAGATTGTCCAGTAAAGCAGTTAAAAGCACCACTGAAAATAAGTGGCTTGGAGCAAGATACAGATTGCCAAACACTAGTTTAGAGGCAATACAAATAATATCATTGGCAGCCCACGAAACAAGGCTCACTTTTAACAGCTCTAGGAGCGCTTCACTAAATAGAAGATGTCCCTGGAGCAGGATTTGTTTTGAAGGGCTTTTTAAAGGCTGACAAATCTAACTTTATTATCTCTTTCTTCAATTGAGCAAAACGCCTCCTGGAAAAACAGAACACGGCTTTGTGTTTGTATTATGCATAGCAGAAATAAGTTATTCACTACAGTTAAGCATAGATAAGAAATCAAACGGTTGTTTGACATGTCCTTTCCTTGCCATCATAGTCCTACTGGCAACAATTGTAAATTCAGTTTTTCTAGTTAATGGTAATCTGGTGGGAGACTCTGGGCTCACTTTTCGAAGTGCAGAGGAAACGCGTATGGTGAATGATGCTGGGCAATGTCAAAACACGCTTTTGAAGTTGTGGACCTCCTGTAGCTCAGCCTGTAGTTAATATACTATGGTAAGTTCTCCATGTACCTTGTGGGGTGGTGCTGGGCTGTTCAGGAGGAACCCAGGTAGCAGATCAAGGGAAGGGGGCATTGCCCATTACGTGCCATTCATGAGAACTTCCAGGCAGAGGTTGAAATAGAGATGTTCCGATGAGATATAAAGGAAACAGTTATCACAGTGCAGACAACTCAGGGTTGTACCAGCGGTCCAGAGGGGCTGTGCTCCATCCTCCGAATTTCTCAAGACCCAACTGGACAAAAGCCTGGGCAACCTGCTGTGTATTCAGTTCTGATCCTGACTGGAGTAGCAGGTTGGTCTAGATGTGTCCCAAGGTTCCTTCCAGCCTGTCTGGTTCTGTGGTCCTGTGCACAGGAGCTTATAATAATCCTGAGGAGATAATATTAGTTATTTCCTAGGCCATTCCAGTGCCACATACACAGCATTTGACTGAACATCAGCTGATAAGAAACAGGTCTGTACAATTTGTGCAGCGTTGAGCTTGCAAAGACAACAGCCTCTGTAATTAATGAGCAGAAGTGGACCAGAGTTTGAAACTTGGTTTCCACTGTGATCCTGGATATATGAGTCAAGATGAGAAGCTTGATAATTGGTTGCTCTCCTCTCTTGTGGAAAATATTGAGCTATGTGCTTTGGTGGTGGTTTCCTGGTGATTTGTGACTTCTGGGGAAATCTGAGTCATAGATTTAATGCCATGCTGAGTTCCTATATTCTAATTTCAGAAACTTTTTAGCATGAAATTACCTATTCATTCTCTGAGGTAGGAACCAGTGAAGCCCTCAGCAAGCCAAATGCTCCTTATGTCTAGTGGTACTCTGCTTGCATAAAGCTTCTGATGTTGCACTCTGCGGTGTGGCATCACTCATCACTGACAGTGTAACTGTGACATTTTCCTTTACTAAACAAAGTTTGCTGCTGATAAAAAGGTTACTGTTAAGTTTGATTAAATAGCTATTAGGGAAAAAGAGAAATATTCTTCAGCTTATCTGAGAGATAGTCCTGAGTAACAAAGGAAGATATTAATTGCTTTAGTGTAGGTAGAGGATATGAGTCATGCTTTAGAGAATGAGCCAGCGGTACATATCCTCTGAAGAATCCATGCAACTCTTCCAGGCTGCACAGTTCATTATTATGAACTCGATAGACATGTGAAGGAGCATTTACCCTGTAAAAATATTTATTTTAATGCACAGGCTATTAACCAGGCAGGAGCTGGACCCTACAGCGACCTGGTAACCTGCAGAATCCCCGCGTCTGTGCCTGACGCAGTCTCCACCCTCTCCGTGCTGGAGGATGAGCTTGTGGATGCCCATCAGCTCTCGCCCTCTGTGTGCCTTGTACTGAACTGGGAAGAACCATGCAATAACGGAGCTGAGATTACATCATACAACATTGACCTGGGTGACATCAGCATTCCAGTAGGAAATGTCACAAGTTACGTTATCGATGATTTGCTTCCAGAAACCTCATATCGGTGAGTACTATTTTTCTGATGCGGTACAGAGCACTCAGGATGAGATCACATAGCTTAATTTTACATAGGAAATGTTTATGGTATGTAGACAGAGTTTAAAAAAAAAAAAAAACAACCAACCCCCAAACAACCCCCAACACCACAAACAACTAACCTAGGGAGCATAGAAATCTGAAATAACTACTTCATGGAATGACTTGCAGTAGTTTCTGTTCAAATACTGCTTACTCGACCCCTTTTTCTTCTTTTCCCTCTCCTTGCATTATCTCTGATATCTCCTTTTTAATTTGCTCTGCTAAGGTAGGGTTACGCTGGTAGGTAAGTAAATTTTAAAAATGAGAAATAACTAAAATTACCATGCAACAGCTCCGGTACTGTTCCAGGGGTTTATATTATTAACTGCATTGATCCCTGCGAGGGGATAGCAATTTGCACGCAATGAACTTTTATTTGTATAGCTACAGCTATTTTTTGTTTCTAGCATATGGAGATTAATTAAAAGATAATCTGAGTTTAAAAACAATTTCTTTCTATTGCTTCAGTCTAAATGTCTAAGTGGCATTGCCAAAACGGTATTATTATTTAATGCTCAGCCTTATCTGGTTTTTCCCTAATTGCTAATTTAAAAAAAAAAAAAAAATGGTTCCATGCAGACAATGAATAGCAGTACAGCAGAAGATGTGACAAAAAAAAATTCTATTTTAAGTACTCTTCTAATAAAAACTGAAATCTGATTGCAGAGTTGTGAATTAGACATGGCACAGACTCTCTGTAAGGTCTTCTTTTTTTCTTTGTATTCAAGGTCGCAATCCTACAGGTCTTGTAGAGTAGAAATTAAAAGTTTGTTTATCCCATTTTATCATGTATCCAAAAAAGATAATTTCTTGTAGCAAATATACAAATATGTATACTAGAAGTTACTTAAAGCGAGGAACATAATAGATTGCTGCAGTGCCTAGTACAGTGGTTCCTGATCTTTGCTTAGAATATCTAGGTTTTTAAACTGTGTAATAAAAAATAAAGATCTAGATTTATTTAAAATAAATATATTTATATTCCTCTGGCAATCTGAAAAAAGAAGGCAAAATAAGAATTCGGTGATCCAGAACCCCTCTGATCACATCACCCATATAAATCCAGGAAATGTGACTACATTGCCACTGTCTCCAGTTCTTCAGTGGCTCATGATGCTGTTAGGCAGTAATAAGTATAAGCTTTTTCTTGTCTTCTATGTTTAAGATCCTAGTTTTGTGGTCATTTTAAGCTAGCACTGGCAAAGGGAGTCTCCTCTTCCCTGCTTGTGTTGTCCCCTCTTTTGTGCCAGCAAAGTGCTGTCGCACCATTCCAGACTGGGAAAATGGGTCTTGTTGAAAACTGACCATATGTTTTCCCTTTAAATGGGTACAGAGAAGCTAGTTTAAGGTGTTTGTGACAAAACTGCACGAGTGAAGCTGCACAAGGGTTTGAGCCAGTTCAGGTTGCTGTTCTCTGTTGCTGTTTCTGACCGCCCTCCATCTCCAGGTTCTCCCACATTTCTCACTCTCTGCCTTGTGTCAGTGCTGGTGCTTATGTGATCTTACTCTAAAGCAGACCAGGAAACCCAACGGTAATGGAAGGCTAATCAAAAACCTGATAAAACTAATCATTTGAAGAGATTTTTGACTGGCTACCCAGCTATAGAACTGCATCATCTTTGGACAGTCCCATAGTCTTGGTTTCTCTTCATATGCTCAGTCAAGAGTCAAAATAGCTTTGAGCAACACAGTCAAGACAGCCAGAATGGGCCATCGAAATTCTTCACAGAAGTCTTCGTTCTTAAGGCTCTTTTTTAGTTGGTTCTTTGTTGCCTACAGTTTCCTCTGGGGAAATGTCCTTGTCTTTAAAGCCTGGAAATTGGGATACGGAATGGAAGGGTGGGCAGGACATGACTCTTTATAATCGTGCTGCAGTCTTGTCTGTGAAGCTCTTACTCCTGCTGCCATGAAAAGTGTTTGTTATGTTGAGATCACACTGGATTTTTTTCTTCCTTCTTATTTCATTACTTTGTAAAAAGCACCATATTAAACCACATATTTTTCATCAGGGATTCTGCTTGTCTCTGATCCAAATGAAAAGGCTAAAGCACAAGCACTAACTGTAACCGTTCTAAATATTGTTGTAAGACCAAGTTCCTACCAAAAAAAAATAAATTGTGAAGAGCACAAACCAGTGGATGAATAATCAAAAGTAATAATATATGAAAGCTCTTTTCTTTAACAAAACAAGAGAAAGAAACCCCCAAAACCTTCATCTCATGCCTGTCAGGGAGGACAAGTGACTGCAGTCGAATTGCAAAAGCACCTCATCTATAGTTTGAAGTATTTTTCTGCTAATAAAAATAGACATGTCAAAGTGTTTATGCTATCGATCGTTAAGTCTTTCACTGATATTTTTTCTTCAGGCCTATCTTGACACCTGTCTTTCATCATGGAACATCTGGTCCCTGATAAATGTATCCATGGGAAACGTGTTTATCAGGCTGTATGCTAAAAAGTTGGTGGGGTTTTGCCCTGCCTGTTCTAATCAGTAGAGTGTTTCAGAACATCACTGATCACATTCTCTAAATTTGTTCACCAGTTTTTTCTTTTCATGTCAACATTGTTTAACTGAACTAGCTCTCTTCTCTCTCTTGTTTATTCCCTGCTGTGTTTAAAAGCAGTGAACGTGTTTTCTTCTAGGCCTTGTTTTTCCTAGACTAAACAAGCCAAACGCTACTGGGTTTGAGACTCTGAACTCTCTTGCCAAAGTTTTAGCAGAATTTGAAGTAAATCAGCAGAGAGCTTATATGTTTTAGCTGCATTGGAATTTCACTGTCAGTGTTTTTGTTTGTGGGAACCCAAAATTGAGAGCAAATCTTGGCAGTTATGAATCTATCAAGTTCAAAAATTGGAAAGGAACATTGTTTTGCATAGCGGTGTGATTCTAACAGCGTGTCTATGTGTGTCCACCCTGCTGGACTTGTTAGCTTAGGTCTGTCATTGCTCTGCAGCTTCTAGCTTCTGTGTGGGAATGGCCATACATGAGCAACTCGAGTACACACCGAGCAAACTCCAGGCTCTTTGCGTAGGTCAGCTCAAAGCTGACAAGTATGATCATTTCTGTGTCTTAGTAGCAAGCCCCGCCAGCATGCCACAAGAAGGATTTGCATCCCAGAATACATTCAGGGCAGGAGGAACTGGGGCATGCCTCTGCCATGCTGCTAATGGCCAGAGTAGGGCTGATTTCAGGAGGACTTCTCCAGTGTCAGACACAGACCAGCACTCCTGTTGTAAAAAGCAGATGCTTTGCCAAAGCACTATGTAAACATCCTTGCTGGTGAGCAGCTGCAGAAATATCTCAGAGTTCTGCAGTCTTTCTATTTTATTGACATAGCCATGAAACTCTGGAAGCTCTGACTATAAGATAATAATACTTGGACTGGTTTTCTGTGAACTGATGTAACTAGAAGTGACTTAATAAATATTCCACAATAAATAAGTATTCAACAGTAATAGAAATATTAATTTTGTTACACTCTGTTCCCAAGCTTCACTCAACACTTTCCGTAGTTAAATGTGCTGTGGTTGAGATACTTCACTGCAGAACAACTTCTGATTTTTAAGAATGCTGGTTTTCTTCTGAAGTTACATAGTTTATAGAAAGATACAGGAGCCTTATTAAATTTCAATAGCAACACAATTTTAATTTGGTTTAAGAATAAAAATTCTAGACATTTTAAATTTCTGAATTGCATTGAGGAAAAGATTTTTCCAAGATGGAAAGAAGAATGCACATGGATGCTCAGGTTAACAGTGCAGAAGTGGGTTATAAACCCAAATTTGTGCTTCAGAGTATAAAACAAAGTCTTGTTCCAGCCCCAGAAGAGTGCAGTCTGAGTGAGGACCTGTGGAGCTGACTTGTCCCGCGGGCTGTGTGTGGTGGTGATGATGGTAGTGGAGCCTGCTGCTTTTCCTCCCTTTCAAAGTCCATGGTATTTTAACTCCTACAGGTTTCCACAGGCGTGTGTATTGCCACTAGGGGTCTTCTACTTATGGGAACTAGTGAATCAAACTCTTCTCATGTCAGAGTCTAAGATTAATTCAAAAGTTGATTTTTCATTTTGTTGGAGTACTATACAAATGATTTTTGTGACCAATCTGAAAATAGCATCCTGTAGCATCCTGTTTAGTGTGTTTATTTTCCTGGGTCAAGAATCTTATAAGATTGAATGGTCTGTTAAAGATCTTTTGATGCTTTCTAAATTTGCCTAGTCTGATCTATTTTTTTCCTAAATGTTTAAAAGATGCAGTGGGAAAATGTTAGAATGAATACAAATATTGGTCTAGGGTCTGCAGAATTAGGTACTACCCCTAAATATAGTCTTTAAATTCTCAAAAAACTTATTTTCAAACTGTGATTGTCAGATTTTTGAAACCACCTTTCCAAGATGGTGTTTGGGGTATTTTAACTTAGAAAATACCATGTGCCCAGAAAACCAAAACTAGTTGTTTGTGTGTGTCTGGGAAAGCTCAGGACTTGGGAGTGATAATGGAGTTTTAATTCTTTTTACAAAGAGTTTTATGGTGGTTTAATCAGCAGAAAAAGGGTATCCACATCCAGCCTGTTTGAGTCAAATAGATGAATTCTTGCTTTCCCAGCATCATCCTCCATCTGGAAAGGTGTCTGTCTCTATATGAAGGCTTACGAGCTTCCATCAGTCTTACTGTGCTCCAGAGTCAGAAGTTGTGGTAGGGACTGTGCATATTTGTGGGTGTTGGAGGTGGGAGCAAGAACACCATGCAGCAGATGAAAGAGGGAAGAGGAACACATTTTTACCTTGTGCAAACACCTGGCAAAGGGAAGACAAGTAAATTCAGATGTGTGTTCATGCACATACCTAAAAAGCACATCTACCAGCTTCTGCCTAAGAAATGTGATGTGATATTAGAGAGATTAATTTCAATCACTGCTTGTTTTCAAGTGTGGTGGCTGCTATTTGGAAATGAGTTAAAGTTACAATGCTTGAGGATAGGAGAGGCTTTGGTGTTTCTGGGACTTTGGATAATACAAACTAAAAGAAAATAAAAAAGGCTGTGTGCTCTAAAGTGTGTTGCTGTAATCAATCTACAAAACAGTAGTAACATTTCTTAATGTGGCTGTTACTATTTATGTGCATATGCTAATGAATAGCTTGCCAGAATTCAGTGATAATTCTGGCAGTTTTCACTTTTTTTTTTTTTTTTAACTGGAAAGACTATGAAATATTTATGTAATGACTTTTCAATCTGAAGCAAACCAATAAGATAATATGAAATAAAATCAATGCCTATATTAATTACCCTTCTTAAGATACTAGAGAAGCCTTTTGTTCTTTTTATGTCAAATGCTTGTATGAGGCAGTTGAGGAGGAGCTTCCCAGTGGAACTTTCATCCTGCCATCCACCATTTTGGAGGAAGAGGATGAAATCACTATCGTATGGTGTTGTGAGGTGGCCAGGATGCATTTCCTGAAACTAAAATGAAGGTTAAAAGGAAAATTCAGCTCCACGCCAAGCAATACTTCTCCCCTGTTAATGGCTAGGTCAAGAAGGAAAAGTTGAACCACACGTTTACACGTGACTGTGTAAACACGGTGCATTATTACAGTGTACAGTTACTTCAGCTGCCTAATCAGTAGATAAAGCTCTATTATTCTGCAATATGTTTATTAATCGTTTAACCCTTTTTGTTCTTGAAACTGCAGAAAATATGGATTTGAGGAGGTTTTTTTTTAATGGGGAATATTGTTCTCTGGATGATTTTTCCCCATCCCTTTAACTCTACCTAATCTTTTTCTAATGGTAGAACTGAAAACTTGCTGTTCAAAGAAAAGTAATTTTTCATATGTTATTTATATGAATTTACATCACTTTATGTACTTCACTCAAAATAAAGCTATGCCAACCAAAGACAGTTCCTTTTTTATCTTTTGCTTTCTCTGAAGCAGGCGGTCATAGGAGTATACCAGGTTCTGCTCTTCTCCCTTCTACCCCTACCACCTTCCCCAGGGACTTCTGGCTTCTTGGTGGCTGATAGTTTTGAGAAGAAGCAATGCTTCTTGTAGAGAGTCTTTTCCCATGAGAAAATGCTAGGCTGCTCTGCACAGGATTTCCAAAGTAAATGGCATCTGTCCAGCTATCTGAACTGGGCTGAACTATCTTAAAAAAAAATAATTAGCTTGCCCATCCTGTTTTCTCTTATTTTCACTTTGATTTAACAAACTTCAGAAACTTTCAGGCTTGTCTGTACCAGTATTTCTGTTCTCGCAGTCCTCAAAGCTCTTTCGAAATGCATATTTCACATCTTTGGTATGATGTTGTTGGTACCATAGTAAAAGACTCTTCACTTATTCCTATGAGCAGATTCTCATTGTGCAAATTACTAAACAGAGGTGCAGACAGATAAGAGAGTGACAAAGCAGAAGCCAGGAGACATTATCTTAAAGAAATAGAATTTAGAAGACTGGGTTAGTCTTAAGAGTATTCCCAAATTAAAACTTCTATGGCTACGTAGGTGGTCTGCTTTTCTTCTAAATGTCCTTGATGTGCTTCAAATGGCTCAAGAGCTTTTGTGCATCATGTGAGACTGACTTCAGTCCAACTCTTATTTGATGTAATAGATAGTTCACTGATGGTTAATATTTCCACAGTTTGTCTAAGACATGTAGAAAGTTTGTGGATTTAACCTTTTGGGTTAGCTCTTCCCAGTAGAGTTTCATGTACTTAAATATCGTGCTTTGCGAGATGCTGCACACACTGAAATAATACTGTTCTTTGGTCTTCAGAGATATTTACCACCATGGAGATGGGTTTCGAGGCAGTGACATCAACGCTTTCACTTAATAATTTCACCTAAATTAGTCCGTGACTTTTATTAGACAACCGCAACACACTTCTTCATTTTTATTTATTCGTAGTTACACACTGCGTGTTTTCCAGGTTGCGCTTTATCTGTGCTGCTGTCACTTGTTCGTGTGGTGAAAGGGACTGCCATCAGGTTCTGAGATTGCTTATCCAAATCTTCCCCCCTCTGCTTTACTCCGTTTCTTGATACCTTCACTGCAGCTCTGATAATATAAGCATCATTTTGCCAAAGCAAAGCCCTGGTAGCTGGAAGCGGGCCCTGTGTTACTGACAGAACAGTCAGGTCCAGAAGGCTGTTTCATTTCGTGAGACTTTTTTTATACCAAGAACCTTGTGAAAGCACTTTATTTAACAGTTAACCTTTTTTTGTTGTTCATTTTAGGATCAGGATCCAGGCTGTCAATGAAATTGGAGCTGGACCATTTAGCCACTTTATTAAAGCAAAAACCAGGCCGTTACCACCCTTACCTCCTCGGATAGAGTGTGCTGCAGCAGGTCCTCAGAGCCTGAAGCTGAAATGGGGAGACAGCAGTTCCAAGCTTCACGCTGCTGATGACATGGTCTATATCTTGCAGATAGAAGACAGAAATAAAAGGTAAGAGATATGAATCTTGTGTTAATGAAAGTGAATTCTGGTTCATCATAATGTAGTTGTGAATCACAGGAAGAAAAAAATGTCATTTTCCTGGTCACTTCATACCTACAAATATGTACAAAATATTGTTTTAATAGTGATTCTGTGCCTGTAGTCTTAACCGAGCAAATTATGTTGCAAAGCTGTTAAAGTTGTTACAGAACCACTGAAATCAGTGCTGTACTGTTGAAATTTTAGCAAAACTTTGGCCCTCTGCCAATAAAACATAATACCAAATTTCAGGGTCATAGTGCTTTACCCTTCATAATATACAAAACAACGATACTGCACACAACGTACTGTGTGTATTAGTTTAAAAAATGTTTATGGAATCAGATGTCTAGGAAAGGCAAAACTGAGCGGAACAAGGGGTTTTGGGCAATTTGAAGGTCAGGATTTTACAGCTGTAATATTTTGGAGCATTAGAAAATATGAACTTTGCATCAACTAGTAGTTACACAATAATTATAAAATAAAAAAGCAAAAGAGCTCATCTGTCATGTTTCACATCCCTAAAATTTTCTTCAAAGCCATGAGAGCTTTCAGTGTGCAAGAAATGAACATTAAACAGTCAGTGCTCACCAAAAAGCGACGCGAACCTTGTATGGGAAGATTTGATAATGTAGCTCCAAAGTTGTGATGAGATATAATAAAAAAAGGGAAAAAAAGAAAGAAAGAAAGAAAGAAAATATCTGAATATTGCCTAGCAGTCTGAGCTCTTTACTGAATAAATTATCATAGAAGAGACTCATAATTTACTAAGAAACAGGCTCAACTAGTTTAATTAGGTAAAATAACTGACGTATCAAGTAGATAATCCTTAGGGACCTTCAGTACAAGATCATAATTTGGTCTAAATTAGCATGATTCCTTTAATTTAAATAGAGCTGTGTTGAGTTTATGCCAGCTGAAGTTCTGGCCCAAAAGCTCTAATTGTAAGTAATAAAACCACCATGAATAATGCCTAAATACCTCCCAGTATCTCAACTGTACTGATGCAGAGAGGGTACATGCTCCTCTGTATTAATACTGAGAGGTGTCCAATGAATATAAATGCCCATTTGGAAGTCTGACTGATAAAAACAGTTCCGTCAGAGTGCAATGGTGCTTGGCAGGAGCCCATCACCTGCAGCAGCATGTGATCAAGTCAGCTCTAAAGAAACATCCAGCAGGCTTCTTTTGTTTGCTTTCATGTAGCACTGCAGGTAGGATGGTGAAGAACTAAATTGTTTTAAACCTGTTTTTATGTTGGAGAAAATAGTAAGTTTCCTTTTAAGAATAAAATACGTTATGTTACCTGGCAGCAGAGAAGGAAAGCTTTTTCCCCCTTTGCTTTTGCACAAGGCTTTAGCATCATCCTTTGCCTTTTGAACAAACTTCTCCCACTGCAAATGGTCTCTTAAAAGATGTTAATTAGCAGGAAATTTAACTTGTTACTCTACTAGGTTTTCTTAGCTTTAAATTTAGTTTATAATCCACATGAGCTCCCAGAGATGCACAGAAACTACTCATGTACGTTGTACTGTCTCCTACTGCTTGATCAGAGTCCTTGCATGAAGTGGCTTCCTTTTGGCAGTTGGGATTGTAGCAACTAGTTCAGATAATACCTGAAATGAGCCACAGCCCTGAACCCTCTGCTGATGAAGTGCCGAGGGGGGCACGACAGAGGAGTAAAATGGGTGCCCTGTTGTCTGTGTCAGGTGCTGTGCTTGAGAACCGTTGGAGCTGGCAGGTCATGGTAATAAGATCTATTTATTTGTTCCTTATCTGACAGTCCCTTTTTGACCCCATCGTGTGTATCAATCACAATGAGAGATTTTCCTGAAAGGATACAGCGATGGAAGTTTTGTATGTTCAGGAGAGCTATTATTCCTAATGAGCAGAGGATGACAGCCCAGACATGAATTGGTAGAAAGAGCAGTTAGTTACAGAGATAGGAGTCCTCTCTCACATTATTCTCATAAAACAAACCCCATCGTAACTGAGGGATTACTCAGTCATGTGTATGCTTGTGAAAAATACTAGAATACAGGTTTTTTGAGCATCACTGGCCTCTTTAATAGTGTGGTGCTGTAACAGACTAATGCAGGTAAACTGTGGACATCTAATGTAATAATTAAATGCTAGTCTCTGCTGAAAAATAACACTGAATAAATTATCTAGAAGGATGTTTTTGAGCCTTTTTGTGGTTTGAAAGGGTTGTAAGAAGGTTCCATGGTGTCCCCTCTGTTTAGAGAAGAGGTGTCACCTAACTCTGGGGAAGAGGCTGTGGCATGAACTTGGGTAACTAAGAATTGACCTCTCATATCCTGAGTCTTATGGAAGATAATGTTACTTATCGCCTTCTCTGAACATCTGAAATGACTTTTATCAGCTTTATACTGAAATCCCTCAACTAAGTATTACAGTTTTCTCTTCTTTGGTGAATCTGGGCATGAAGTTTGCTTATTGCTTACTGATGAGGTTAAAATAGGAGTTAGTTTTAAAATGCCATTGAAACATCTTCACAAGCAGAAATACAAAGATGAATGAATTCTTTTTAAAAAAGAAAATTGTCAGCAAGTCAGATTCTGACCCTGATAGCTTTAATGGCTTTTTTGTAAAGATTCAGCTTCAGTTTTATGCAGTGATAGTCAGGCAGTGCTCTTGAATGTGTCCTGGTCATTAAGATTTGTTTTTAACTTCTCCATGCTGAATGAGGTATAACAGGCCAGTTGTTGGAGACTAAATGTTTCATTGATTGCAAGACCTGTGAAACAAAATACTTGGAAATCTCCTGACACTGATTAATGTAGGGGCTTGAAAAGGTGTGCACATCAGAGATGTACCTGCTTTAGCTCTCATTTGCTCTTCAGTGTGTGACATTTAGGAAGATCAAATTAGCATCTCTTGTCCTTTCAATTATGTGTAGCATTAAGTGGAAATGAAGAAAAATCTGTTTCTAGAAAGCACAGTACATGGGAACGCTAGCTGATTGACCTTTATGTAAAGAGGACTATAAAATTTCTTTCTTTTTTAAATAAACTATCAGTTGTGACTTTATTTCCTAACTCTAGTAATGTCAAAAAAATCATGTTTATCAAGTTACACTATCTTCCAGAATATTGTGGATTTGTTTCCTCTCCAAGTGAAACAAACGGACGGAATTGTAGCAATGCTTTTGATTTTTTTTTTCCTGTACTAGTAATTAGTCTTTAGTTGTTCCGACAACTAATTGTACCTCTCAGTGTCTTAAAACACTTATAATATCCGTCTGAAAGCAAGAATTAGCAAGTACATTATTAGTGGGTCATTTGTCAGTTGCCTGTGTTTCTTTTAGATGAATACACATTGCGATTGAGATGAATTCTGTGATTTCCATGTACGTATGAAAGTAAAAACATATATCGTTATATTTTTAAGGGAGAATCATCAGTAAGGTTGGCTAAGAAGCAACCTAAACATATTCTTTAAAAATATTGTCAATGATCCTTCATCAATTCTTAGTAATTCTGCTTTTATAAGTGAATTGTAAGGGATGGTGTTTCCTGGCATTCTAATTGATGTTGTTATCGTTATTTACTGAATAAATGAGTTACAACCCCCTATCACTGGGTAAACAGTAGTAGTGTTTCCCTTTCATATCATATGAAAGATTAGTTATGAGGGTCTTAAACTGTTCTAAAATACTTTGCTAAACTATACGTGCTTGCCATTTAAGGAGATACTAGTCTTTAATACAAACGAAAAAATGATCACAAAAGAGAACTTGGCTAATGACTGTAAATATTAATTGGGCGCAGTCACTGTGCACACAGTTTTTCTGGTTAGGACAGGGTTGTCCCAAAGGCCATAGCCATACATCAGTATAGTCCTGGAAACTTCAAGGGAGAAATAACATTGGTAAGCAAATGGCATAATCCCTTGAATTGATTTCTTCTACTTGGAGAATTTTACCTTAACTTGACCATTTATTTCAGGAGGCATCACCCCTCGCCTTCCTTGTCCCAGGAGTGCCTGTTATCATGGTGCAGGAAGCAGAGGACATCTGAGCTGTAAGCTTGGTAGACTCTCAGCTGCCTTTCAGTGGCTCAGGTTGTCTTTCCTCGCTCCTGTTTGCTAGCTTGTGATCAGAGCCTGAATATGAATATGGTATCCAGGGGAGATGTGTTGTCCCATCCATTTCAGTGCCTGCTAACCCAGATGTTAGTGATGCTTCTGGTAATACTGTCTTTTTCAATTGTGTGGTAAGCTTTTCATTGCTTATAGAAAGTCTATAAGAAAGACAGGAAAATATATTGGAAAATACTGATGTAAATTTTTATAAGGTGAGCGTAACCAAAAAGCACTTGTCAGGAGGTGGTTTCCAAGGAAAATTAAAACATGCCTTGAACAGTAAACAGTAAAACCAGTGCAGAGATGCAGATGGACTGATTTTTTTCTGCGGAAAAGTTCAGTTTTATGAAGCTCCTGGCTCTTCCAGTGATTCTCCCACCCTTCTGTCGTCTTCACCCAGTGGTGCTGGAAACCTTTTCTCCCCAAGCATGCTCAAGTTGTATATAGAAGTAGAAACTGTTTTCCCTTCTTTCCGTCATGGTTTTTGTGACCTAGTTACTCCTTGAAGGAGTCTAACAAACAGCAGAAAACGCACAAATGAAATGGAGACAGTCTGTCACTGTGTCCAGTGTGGTTTCCCTGGCTGTAGAAGTGGAATATGATATCAGATGGTTTGGTCTAAGCACCAGTCTTTGCACAATGGTTACTGCCAAATACAGTGTCCATGTGTTAGGGAGTGGTCATATGTATGAGCCTCAACATATATGTTTGCTCTGCATTAACGAGGAAGGTAATACAAAAACACAGAGAGATAAATTGCCTTCACCTGATGACTAACTTAATCATTATCTGGTTACTGCAAGTTGCAAACAGTCTAATTAAAAAATTGTTTACACTCATGATTTGATCAAGACAATTTACACCCATTTTGGCAGCAATTACTGATATGTATCAGGCCTACTGGCTTGTGAAATTCTACTAAAATATAAAACTAGATACATTAACATATCCTTGCAAAAACCTGCAGGAAATATAATTTTCATATTGGGTAAAAACAATGATGAAAGGAAATAAAGAATGAGCACCAAGACGTATGTCATGCTACAGTTCACTCTGTAAGCCTGGCTAATATAAAAAGCTAACATTGAGAGAAGAGTATCTTCACTTCATATTGTTGCATTGTGTAAATGAGTATTGCTATTGACAGTAATGATATTTATATTAAGAGCATTCTAATCAGATACTTGGGGCTTTGAAGTAAGTGCTGTGCAAATGAAAAAGAGGAGGAAGATCTGTTCCAAGTGTAAGAAGCTTAACTTGTTAATGCATTTCATCTCTGTTCCTAGAAGCAGGAGTAAAACATTTTTGGTAGATATACATTAACTGTGCGTCATCTTTTGAGACAAACTGAAGTGTGAAAAAAGTATGTTAAATGTTTGAGATGAGATGTTTCAGCTGTTAGGAATCCAGTGAGACGCAGAATTAGATGCTGTTCCATAAGTATTTTCAAAGGATCCCTGGTTTGGTAAGAAATTTAGTAGTTAACTACATAGAAACACAGTGGACCAATTTTTCTCTTGACTTTTGATCCATGTACATCTGCAGGTACTTCAGGCTTCAAGGATGTAACGGAATATTCCAGGCAGCAGATCGTAAATAAAAGCAGTGTCTAGACCAAAGATTGTCACTATAATGAAATCTGTTTTCTGCACATCTGTAACAACCGCATAGGAAAAATAATGCCTTAACGGCTGTTTAATATCTAAAGTGGTAATGGGGTTCAGCTTAGAGCAACAGGGTTATGGTGGCCAGTTTTCCAAAAGCACATCTTTAGGTTCCAGCTTCGTTTTGCTGAAGTTGGTGAACTAGAGACTATGTTTGGCTTCCTTAGCAAGCGTTCCCAAAACAGGTTACTGAGACTGTCACGTCAGTAAATAGTTGTGAACACGACGTGTTGAATGAGTTTCATTTTAAGATTCGTAGACACTGTTAGATGCTGCCATACTAGAAAAGTGGGTTGTAATGCTGCACAAGGAAAATAAAAATGCATATAGCTATAAGAGCGTTCATTTGCTACTGCTGAACTGTGTTTTGTTCTCTTTTGGTTTTAGCTTTGTTAAGCCCACACTTATTTATATCTACTGTTAATTATTCACACATTGCCATTGCAAGTCGTGGTATGTATAGCTGCCTAATAATCTAGTTCTTCCCAGTTGTATAGTTCCAACAGGCCATTGGATGGTTCTCCTGAATTTCTCCCAGATCTTTCATTCACATGCTGTTAATTCACATCAGTTGTGCTCAGTATTGTCCTTCCTATCTGTTCCTTGGCATCTGATGTGGCTGCACACAGAAATCATCTGTCAGGCACTTTGCTGAGCTGTCTTCCGTTCCTCCTGAGCGTGCCCAGAAGTTCCTTCCAAAAAAGTAATTTTTCTTGCTATGGGGGAGCTTCTGTAGGTTAAGGCATATTCATTTTCAGTAATTCCAGACATCTGACAAGTGAGTATCTGTGGTATATATGGATTACATGCTCAAGTTCAGCAGCGGATGAAAGATGATCCAGGAGAAGCAAGCTAAAAATCGATTTTTCACTGCAAGTACTCTTTGTCTAGCCTGCAGATGTGCTAGGTAATTAAGCGAAGAAAACAAAACTCTTCCCACATGACTGTTACTACTTCTCTTCCTGCCCTTTTCCACTCTCCACTTAGTTTTGCTTTTTTTAAGTATAAGGAAGGAAAAGTTGCATCCTTCACTGGGTCCTGTTACTACTATTATTGTGCCTATAAACAAAAATTATCTCGGCAGTGCATTGTGGAGGTTGGTTTCTAAACATACTGTGAACAAGCATACATTATAAGCTTTCAAAAATGTTATTTTCTTAAAAGCACCTTCAGATCAGAGGGGTCAATTCATCCCATCTGTTTGGTCCACACCTCCTGCTAGGACTGGAAGTCTGAGTTGGGGGAGCACAAAATTCTTTTGGGAACCCCTGCCCAGGTGTTTGCCTTCCCTCAGCGCCTGCCTACCAAAGGAGATGCCAAAGAGTGGCTTGGAAAGGTGCCCCTAAGCTGAAAAGATTGGGTCAGCCTTGCACTGCTTATGGGAACACTGATGTATGTGGGGATGCAGGTTACTGCAGATATCAAGCTTCTCTCTTTGAGCTGAACATTTTAAAATACAGCAGAAATGGGGGAAAAAGTGCATCGGCTTTACTCCTGTATCTCTGAATTAGATGGTTTTGTTTTGAAGTTTTGCTTTCCTTGGGCCACCTTGTAGTATAGGAGCTGTTGATGGGGAAAGAAAATCATGTAAATCAGTGAGTGTTTGATAATGTTCTTTAAGCAAAATAAAGGAGTAGTTTAAGGAAGTAGGTGGGGGCTGTAATTGTGCAGATAATGGGCTTGTTGCATAGGGGCTATAGCTGTGCACCTAACAGGGATGTTGTTAAAAGAGCTATTGGTTTGTGAAATTCATGTACTTTGGATTCTAATTATGCAGTTGGCAGTGTATGCTGAAATGAAGCATCATGTTGCCAGGTCAGACCAGTCTGTATTAATGATTTCTCCTCAGCCAAAACTGTGGCAGATGACCATGTTTTTCAGGGAGGCAGTAACAGAATCATTCAGATGGCTATTTCAGCCTTTGTGTCTTGGCTCAAGATTGCTCTGAGGACAAATGGGTTACTAAAATATAATCAAAACCCAAGACTTTGAAAGGGAACCTGCTGATTAATATGTGCTGAGAACTAATGAGCAAAGGTAGAGCGAGTACATTCATATTCCTCTGCTCGACTGGAAGTGACTAAAGTGGAGGAAACAAAATAACTGCAACATGTAAAACATTTCCAAGAAGATCTTCACTGAGAATAAAAAGGTACTGATGAAAAACTAACAGCAGTGGTGTCTCCCAGTCATTCTAGGACATTGTGTTCTCTCTCCTCCATTGTGTGTGGGTAAATGGATAATCCGTGACCAACATGAGAATGGGAAGGGGAGAATTGGGATTGCTCAAGTGAGATGAGGGGGAAGTAGCCTCTGGGGAGTGTCACCATCCCTGGAGAAAGTTGCTTTCTTTTCAGTTTCTGCTGTTAATTTAGTGGAGAGGAGAGGCGACACTGCAACGTATTAAATTTGAATAATACAGATTTACTTGTGGGTGGTGCAAACTTTAAAAAAAGTAATAATGCAACTGTATTGAGAATGCCATTAACGCACAGAGGTAGTCTTTTTTTCAAAGGCAGAATAACAGTTTGAGGTATATAGCCTACTGTATTTTAAATTCAGCTGAGAAAACCTGAAAATTGAAATTTCTTGGTGCTTGTTTAGCACACTTCAAGACTTATGTGAAAGGTAGAGGTTACAGAATGAACACATCTTGGCTGAGACACGCTTGAGTGTGTTTTGTGTCTTGGTTTTGTCTGTCTTGGAGGGGAAGAGGCATGAAGAAATAAGAAATCAAAGTGTAAACACTTGTATTTCTGTAAGTGTGTTCCTGCATAGGAACAGGAGTACTTCGGACTTGTTTAAAGCACTTGTATCCCCATTCTATGCCCACAGCTTTACCAAT
Source organism: Athene cunicularia (assembly GCF_003259725.1). NCBI lineage: Eukaryota > Metazoa > Chordata > Aves > Strigiformes > Strigidae > Athene > Athene cunicularia. Next base: position 6,374,458 of record NW_020799110.1, read on the forward strand.
AGAGTTGTTTTAACATAGCGTTGTACCAGGTAGGGAACTGATCAGTGTAAGACTATCCTACCTAGAGAGATCTTTATCAGTTCTCAAATCCAGTTCATCTTCTAGCGCTATAAATATTTGTATTGAAGGAGCAGCATGGGGATGGGAACAGCCAGCTTGGGGAGGTTGGAGCAGGCTTAGCTCCCCCACCTCCTAAGGGACCTTCACTGCAAACGTCAGCGTATTAATATTTGGGTGCAATTTCACCCAAGCTTAAACTTTTCAACGTTGCAGCCAAAAGCGTGTCCATTTTGAAGGCACAAGAAGTGGAGTTTGTCAAGCTGCGGTATTTCAGTCACGTTCAACCATGTGCCCATCCCTCAGCTCCAGCCTAGCCACGCACAGGGGAGGCTCTGCTGAGCCACACACCTGCCTCCTCCGCCAGTTCCTCAGCTCCCAGTTGCACTGATGTGCAAGTTGTGTTGCTGCCTTGTGGAGACTGAGACTTATGGCTTCCCACATTCAATTTCTGAATGACATGAAGCTCTGTTAGATAAGTGGGATGTAGAAAAAAAATCCACTCCCCAGTATGTCAGCTATCACCCTGAAAAGCCAAAAAGTTGTTAACCATGAGCATGGTTATGAACAAAGCATAGCCAGTTTTTGTTGGCTGTGCTTTGTTAATAACCATGCTTATGGCATCCCACAGCATCTGAGAAGGAAAACTCATTGTCCGTATGGTGGAGAACTGAGTAGAGGCTGGATGAAGGTGAGAGGGTGATAGAGAACATGGGAGCTTTTCCACACAAAGATTTAAGTCAACTTTTAAATTCGTAAGGGATCAAGTCTTTGCAAACAAGCTCAAAGCTGGCTTGTTTCTAAGAAAATGTATGGAACAGGGCCTGGATAAAGCGCAGCGAACAATGTCAGGCTTGCCAAGAAGGCAAAGTTATATAGAGTTCACATTTAAAAGTGCTTTTAAAATTAGATTTATATTTAAATCTAACTCTTCAGATTTAAAGAATGAACTTGCAATAACATGAAAAAATTATCTTTCTTTAGACAATTTTTAATGTATGCAGACATCACAGCAGAAATGTGTGCTCACACTGATTGATTCAGCTTTAAGTTCATTGCTGTCTTTCAGCGGGAAGCCCAGGAGACTGAAAAAACATTGTAGGATGTATTGTTCCAAGTCTATAGCCATCTACATCAAAGAACTATAGTATTTTTAAAAATAACAAAAAGAATTCTGGAGGAGTATAAAGTATCTACGTTAGACATGAGGAAAATACTACGTTATTATCAAAAAATTGCTAGTATTTGAAGTTAAAATGTTTTATCTGCATTATTTTTCTTAGATCATGATCTGCATCTTCAAACACAATTACAAAGCATTATTGTCATAGTAAAGCCTAACAGCAATTGAATTTGATTGCCTTAGTAATCAGCCTTTCTTCTTTCCAAATTGGAAGTCCTCTTTCTTCAAAGCTGGTTAAATCTCAGAGGTTTAAGTGTGCTTCCATTACAGGCTTGTGTATTGAGCATGCACGCAAGCTTTTCCTCAGTGGTTTTCACTTTCATTACAGATGTTTTTTGAGATAGAGAAGTAAAAAGGGGTGGAGATGGAAACCGGATGGCAGTATTAGTCCCATTCCCAAATGACAGGAGGAGCTCAAGTATTTTGCCAGATCACTTTTTCAGTTTTATGAAACCTTAGTCATATTCAAAAGGTGAAAGTGTAATTTGAAGACTAACTCATTGGTATTCACTATGTAAGTATGTCTAGCAGGTGTACCGTAAGCCCCAGCTGGGGTATGGATGTGCTTGTCTGTTAGCTGGTAAGGTGTGTTTACCCTCCCTTGCTTACCTAGCTCCACGGATGATTGCAAAGAGGCCATTAGTCTAAAATACTGCGTTGCATCTTTTTTGCTTTCTTTCACCCTTGGATCAGGGTCAGAGACAAATCTCTGCACTTCTGTGAGTACTGCAGTGGTTTCTGAGCCAGGTGCCTGATTGAGCTGCAAGAAGTGGAGAGAGACGCAGTAGTCTTGTCTCTTCAGTCTTAATGCTGTCCTAAATATGTGTGCTTTGCTCATCATACAGTGAATCCCAAGAAATTTTATTCCGTGAGAACAGGCCTGTGGCAGTCTTTTGAAACATGCCATAGCTGCTTACATGAGCCTTAGAAATGTGGGACAGCAGGAGTCCTGGAAACTGTGTAAGCATAAGGCTGGGGGAAAAAAAAAAAATTTCTTTGGAAATGGGCTCTAAAATCTCCTCTTAAAAACTTGTGGGCATAGATCTTTGATTTCCAATCAAGGTGAGGGGCTCGCTAAAACTCGGTGGGTGTAGTAAGTCACATTAGTCCTCAGAGTACATTTTCAGCAATTTAAATTACCTGAACATTTCTTTTTATTACAGATGATTCTTGATCTCTCTGTACTTCAGTGGATTTCAATAATGATGTAATATGAATTGATTTCTGTCCCTGAGAGCTAATGACAGACCTGGTTTCTTTGAAATGCTCAAATTGATTATACTGTGTATCTCATGCAAAGCCAAAGGATAAAGCTAGTACCTAGATAGAGAGGTCAAAAACAAATCTCTTATTGGCTTCCTGGTGATTTAAAATCTGCTGAAATGATTAAGGTATTTGAGTAAGTGTTCTCCAGATTCAGGAGTATGGCAAGTAAGACCTTGTTCCCCAGCAGAGGCTCAGAGGACTGATGCCAGATGCAGTGAGCTTCCTCTTTATTTACCCTCATCCCTATTTTGCTCAACACCCAGGGGGTCAGGACTCAGTTAGAAATTGTTGGCTAACATATGAGTATTACTAAATAGCATTTATCTGAGCAGGCCAATTGAAAATAGAAGTCAGATTCTCTCTAGCCTGTAATTTGGTTTTGTTTTAGGGTTGGTTTGGGGTTTGGTTGTTTTTTGGGGTTTTTTTTAAGATTAAGTGGCACTGATTTTGCTCTGCATTATTGTTGGACAAGTTTGCGTGTGCTGATGTTTGGTCTTGTCAATGGAAGTATCGTGGAAGACACTTCGTGGCATGACTTTTTCTTCTTAGCCTGCTCTCAAGCAGAGCTGTCAGCTAAGGTGTTCCTGGAACTCTGAAGCTGCCATCCTTTCCCATCCTTCATATCCCCCTCGCTATAATCATGCTTTCCCTGTGCCTTTTCACTCAGACCACCACGTGTTCTCTCTGAGCCTGTTTTTGTCTCTGCTGTTCGGCTGTCTGAATTCTTCACAACTGAGAAGTGTGCAATAAATTACACGTATATTACGCAACCTGCGTGTTCTGATTTAGAGTTACTCTGGCTTAAGATGGCACAGATTATTATAAGATGTGGTCTTAACGTGTGAGTAACATCCAAATCAAGAAATAAAAGACTGAAAGTATTAATCTTGCTTTAAACATGCTTTTAAACCAGCAGCGCACACGATGTATTGTAGCAGAACACAGGTTGAATCCATTTTGATTACTGGCTAGCAGGAAACACATTGACAGATGTTTTTCCAGATAATTCACGTAATCACTTGTCAAGATGAGTATTAGTTGCAAAAAGGGCAATGAACTTTTTTCCCTAACTTACTAATCACTGTTAGTGTGTTAATAACATGCCATTTTTATACTTGCCTTTAACAGCTCCGCAGAGCTCGTTCTGCCAGTTTTCAGTGTGGATGCCTTGTGCTGATACGTGTAATAGTGTCAGTGCTACTCCAGTGTAACTACATGTTCCCATTTTTATTGTTTCCAGGTTTATTCCGATTTACAGGGGACCAAGTCATACATACAAGATACAAAGGCTGACGGAATCCACTTGTTACTCGTTCAGAATACAGGCAGTCAATGATGCTGGGGAGGGACCTTTCTCAGAAGTATCTACCTTCTGCACAACTAAGTCAGTCCCACCTGCAATCAAAGGTATGTAATAGATTTTTTTACATGTAAGTAACATGTAATTACTTTAGTAATTGGTAAGTATGCAGTGAGTTTGTAAGGGTTAACATAAGCCCATGTGAAAAATCAGTTTCTGCTGCTTGTGTATTTCTGAGAATTGTGAAGTTAGATTATGGTGGGAAGCTAAATTATCACCCCCAAAAAAATCATGTAAACAATATAAATGTTACACCAACCACTGTTGTTACACATAAACTGTTAAAATGCTGCTGCTAACAGTAATGTTCACTGGGGGATTGCTCTGGATCACTGCAGCAATTCTGTAAGGGATGTAACAGCTGTAGTGTATGCGTGTACACACCGACTTAAGCATTAAAGTTTTTAATGTTTTAGTTGTGTAGGTGATGTTCAGCATAGGTCAGCTTATTTCTCCTTTGATGTATAAAATTAATTACAATATTCCACATACATAAAGCATTAGATTTAGAACTCACTTAGCATGAGTTCCACTAGAAGAACAAAAGGCCTAACTAAATGAACTTTTATAATGAAACATCTTTTACTATGTGTAAATTTTGGCCTAAGTAATTTTGCTCCTTTTTTCAAGGAGAATGATTAGAAAGGCAGCGGATTCGCTGTGTCGGCTGTCAGGTAAACTGAGCTGAAATCAGATGCACTTTTTTTTCACGTGTGCTTAGAACTCCTTTGTCAAGTCAGTACCATTTACTGCAAGAAGCAGCAATTGGTAGTTTGTCAGAGAGGTTTCATTTGCTCCACTATGTTCTAAAATCTGGCTTTGGTGATTTTCACACCATTTGTAATCAAAGATTTAGAGAGGGGAGAACACTACTGGGGTGTAATTTCCCTAGTCCCTGGGTTAGCTGCTCTGAATCACCACCGGGAAGAACAACACTCTGGAGCACGGAGAGAACATTGGGAGACTGTCTTGACTACGCTGAAATCGGTGTATGCCAGAATCCCACCTTCATTTCTACCTGGATATCCCTGGGGTTTGGGCATTTGCTTCAGTGCTGCTTCTGGAAGAAGATACCTTTCTGTATTTAGTCTAAAGTTTGAGGGTAAATACACTTACCCAGTGGTGAATTATCCTGGTTCACTTTATCAGGCAGTTGTAAGATCTGCCACCCAGAAAAGCTGAAGGCAGCTCGTGCTGGCAGAACCAGGCTGGCATGGGGGCTGGTAGCAGGCAGGGTGTGCTTCACACTGTTAGTGTCTGCACATTGTCAGAGCACCTGGGCACAGCTGCCTGTCGCTCGTGGATGCTGAGTCCGTGTTGCTGTTGCTTCTCTTAGCTGCACTAAGTGGGTAAAACTAGCACAGGGGTGCTGGCATGCACTGTAGTCACATTTTCATTTTGCTGGATAGAAATCCGTTTTCTGAAATTCAGATCTTGCCTAGGTTTTTGTTTTGAACTCCCTGCCTGCCTATTCAGTTCTTGTTAAATATGACTCACCCACAACTGAATATCAAGCAGTAAAGATACAGTGCAAGTACCAGGTCGTGTGTGGGCTGGGACCACAGGTACATGACAAAATACTGGCTGGAACAGAGAAAAGGGCACAACAAAAACTGCGTTAGCGAACGCTGCCGTGGGAAGGTAATGCTGTAGGGAAAAGAGATCTGTTGAGGCAAAATGATGATGTTGATTCCCTTCCGTATTTGGAGCAATACAAAGGAATGTATGTGATAAACTTAGTACAGTTTTTCATGTATCATAAGCACGTCTTTATTATCCTATAAAGTTATCCTAGTTACTCACTTAGTGATGCCAACCCTTAAATAGTATTGTAAGTGTCAGACAGAGACCTAATTGTATTGAGGTGAGGGATGGAAGGAGGAGGAAAAATAATTGAGAATGTTGTCAGCTGAGATGAAGGCATCTATTATCAGTCTCTCAACACTGGCAGATGTGCAGAGAGAAGCAAATGGATATTGATTACATTTGGGTCTGCGTATGATTCACGTGTTCCTCTTGTGTGGTAACAAATTAGTCTAAAATTCATGTAATGTATGCAGCAGCAGGAGCATTTGTTTCTTTGATAGGCTCTCCTGTTGTCTGTTTTCGTAGGGCTGGGAATTGCCTTTAACAAGCTCATGTCCTTGCACGTGCACACGTTAACCACTTGGTAAAGTGTTCAGCGCTGTTGTTTCTCCCAGTTTCATTTTTTTGGGTCATGTGGTTGCTTGCTCTTCCTGCTCAAGAGGTTGGTGGACCCTGGATGCTCTTGCAGTTGTTTTGATGCCTTCCAGTAGCAGATGCTTAGTTGTACATGTAAACACGCTGCTGCTGTTAGCACTCTGCTCAGCTCACCCGCAAGCTTGCCATCAGGCATCGTACAGCATCTTCTGGCTTTCAGGTGGTGAGACATCCTCTCCCAAGGATGTTCTCTAGAGTTTCTCTAGAGTTCTGGTGAAAGCACTAGTCTAAGCCTGGCTAGAAGTAGCAGGTCTGATCATCTGAATGTCAGGCTCGGAATTAGATATGAGCCCAAGTCTTTAAAATTATGCTTGTAATTTTGCTTTCCGAGCTGGACTTCATCTCTAATACAGAAGATTATTTAGCTTCCCTTCTCATATTCCTTCTCCTATTTTTTTCCTGAATGAAATGTTTGATATTATTCCTGACTTTCAATGACATGTAGCATGGGAAGAATACGCAGGCGTCTCCACTGGCACAGGTGTTTGCTCAGAGCTTCACGAAACTGCTGCTTTTTATTAATTAGTGTAATTCGTGAATTGGCTTCTGCTTTGAAAAGATCAGTGCACAGCACTGCAATTGAATTTTCAAAGTTCGAAGTTTTCTATCACATCCGCTCCCCGCTCCTAGCAGCTCCCACAGCTGACAGATGAGAGATGCTGTAACAGTTTACTGTCCTCCTGCAGAAGTGATCTGGGTCCTACAGTAAACTTGCCAAGAGCTTGATAATCAGCTCAAAATTTCACCCAGTTTTCTGTGGATAGTGGTGTTGTTTAATACCACAAGATGCCTGAACTGCTTAATCAGGCAAGACTGTCCTGAAATAAATAAACCTTTTAAGTCTTATTTGTTTCATCCAGTAGTGATGGCAGTTTGATTTTTTGGTCATATATATATATATATATACACACACACACAGTACGGGTTATATGCTACTAACCCCTGTGATCTCCTGAAGTTCTCTTTTTAAAATGTTCTCGTATATATTACAGTGCATGTAAAATGAGTAACATTTCAATGCAGTCTTTATATTAAACGTTAATGCATTTCATTCTTTATTGTAGCCCCTCGAGTGACACAGTTGGGAGCAAATGCCTGTGAAGTTACCTGGGAAACGGTCCCACCCATGAAGGGAGATCCTGTTGGTTATGTTCTGCAGGTACTAGTTGGAAGAGAATCTGAATACAAGCAGGTAGGAAAATGGTCTTGTTTTAATATTGCTAAATTGATGACATAACGGAAATGTTTCTGAACATTCACTGTGCTGCTTCTTTCTACTGTATTGAATTACACCCTATGGTGATGTGTCAGGTGAACTTTGGTAAAGGCTGAGTCAAAATTAAGGGCTGTAATAGGTTGTTTTTTCCCCCGAGGGAGTATATAGAACATCATTATCTTACTGGAGTGATTTGCACTCTCTCCATAGTTAATCACTATTCCTAACTGAACTAACCTTTTAAAAGTTACAATTCTGTCCACCCATGCTTGCTTCTGCACTGGCTGGTGCTACTGTTGTCCGAAGATGAGAAGATTAAGTAGGTAGATTATCTTCCTTGTTCACTAAGCCAATATCAAGACCCTCCATCAGGAATTTCAGTCAAATACTCATTGGTTTGTTCAGCCATCCCGCTCCTACCTAAGGATGCGTAGATGTGTAACTGCTGTGTATCAGCTGCCCCACAGAAGACTGTGTCCTTTCTTGCACTGTGGAAACAGAGTGGATGAAGTATGGCTGATCCTTCTTTCCTTGTCTGTCTTGATCAGAGATCACAAGTGGACGTTTCCTCAGAGCGCCTGAAATGGAACAATTCACTGACAGCTAGATCTCTTATTTCATTTATCACATCTCTGTGTGATTTACAGTGCACTTCATCTGTGCCCTGTCTTCTCTCTGCCCTTTCTTTCATTGTCATATAGATTCCAAATAAGTCTGAATTAGGGAATAAGACATGTTTAACCTTAAATTAAACTCTTAAAAATAGGAATAAGGTAGTATGTTCTTTGCTGTCGCCGTTCCTCCTCAATCTATTTTTGAGTTACTGTGAATTAATGAATTATCAAAAGTAACATAAATAAATGCAAGACAGTTCATGGGAGTGCTAAAGATTCAAAAACTAACTATTGTTTTTGTCAGGAAACATTTTTGGTGCTGGTATAGGTAATAAAACCTCTGTGTTAGCTTCTTAAGGTCAGTGGGAAGTGGATAAGTGGACCTGTTTTGGTGTTGCCTGATTTACAAAGTAGCCTTGATGTAGAACCTCCAGTACAGCTTTAGTAAGCATAGCTTCAGTGCTTAACATGTTCTGGATGTCCTTGGGAGAACTGGGCATGGCTTCATGTTCCTTGCAGCTAGGTGATGGCTTAATCTTCTGTTTTGCTGATCAAGGGTGCCAGTTAAAGTCAGAGTGGAAAGAGTAGGCTTATTTTACTGTTAATAATTAAAGGATATAACCAAGTAATACAGAAAATAAGCAATAAGAAAAATACAGAATAGTACACATAATTATTAGTATATACAGTTAATTGTAGAAAATAAGAATAAGCAATGCAATGCACCTAATCATTACTACATGATGAGGAGAACAGTGATTAAGAAAGATCCATCACCACTTGCATACGTTACCAACATCCAGTTCAGCAGCTGCTGGGCAGTCCTGGTTGCCGCGAGGATATGTAGAGCCTGTCCCTGCAGGCGGGAAATCCTACGCCATGTGTCTGTCCATAGGTGAGTTATCCAAAGTTGCAGCAAGAGGGTCCAGCCTTATATACCAAAAAGCAGCCAGTCAGAATGACTTGCACTTTTCTTTGAGCAAAAATATCTGGTTTCATCCTTCTGTTGAATTCTACCCAAAGCCTGACCAGGGCTCTGGTGGGAGAACCAAGGGAGTTTCTCACAAGGCCAAATACTTGGGTTCTCAGCTTTGGAAGGGAAAGTCAGATACACGTTCTCACAACATTTCATCCTCATACTGATTACATATTGCCTAAGCTACATCTTTCACTAGTGAACGTACATATTTCATTAATGGTCAGATACTAATTAGTAATGTGTAATTAGTAATAACGGTAATACAGATTTTACTAATTAGAAGATACTAGTAATGGCTAACGGTTGGATGTGAGGTTCATCTAGAGGTCAACTTTGTTTCAGGGCCTATTATTCAGGCCCTAGTACTACATCTTTGCAATCAAGAAATTGTGGTAGGAAAAAACCCAGCAACAAAGGAAATAAAATGTTATTTCTGGGTCTGATATTGAAGGCCTTTGTTTCTTGTGAAGTATGACCCTGACGAGGGGTGTTTTGCTTGAATTTTCACAAGTAAGTCACTGGAAGCAGCTCCTGGCTGGGATGCTCAAAGCTGACACTGTGGCTTCTGTAGTTGAGCTGGCTGATAACCAGCCCTGGAAAAGAGGGAGAGTTCCACTGTTTCACCTTCTCAGAAATCAGTTTCACCCAGCAAAATTATTTACCTTCATCATGAATGTGGGTGTTGTCTCAGCCCTGGGGCACATTGACTGACTTAGTGTCCATAAGTTGAGCTGCAGTAGCTGTGTGCATGCTCTTAGCTCTGATTATGTGAATAGGAGGTAAAATATATAAACATCTTTGGGTGATTTTCTGGCTAATGCATTTTGCTTTACCATTGTTGTGGCATGCATGTGATCTCTTGCTACTATTTAAGCTGAAAAATAATGGTGGTGATATGTTACTTATGTTTGAAGTGCAAGTCCTAAATTTACTTTTAAATCTGTTTTGTTCCCTGCAAGTGGCATATATATTTTGCATATGTATCTCAAGGGGAATATTATATTAGAGAAGTTTTACAAATTGTTTTGAAGGGTTGCACAAATGAAAAATACTGTAAATATTCAGGATATTAAATACACCCATGAGAGAAAACAGTGTCTTAAGTGAATGGAGCTTCTATAGGAGTCGCTGATGCATTTTGCAGGATCCAGGGATAGTGTAGCTTGATGAGAAGGAGATAAACAGCTGCACGAAGTAATTTTTTATGTCCCACTATCATGGACATAAATGCAACAAATCGCTATTTATGGGCTATGCAAGACTTCATATCACGTGTAGGGTTGCTCATCCTCAGATTCTTTCCCCTTCGCTCACCCTCCATGACACAGTTGTCTCTGGTCTGTGATGTAGAACCATAGAATATCTCACGTTGGAAGGGACCTGTAAGGGTGACATGTTTTATACCAGCTCAAACACAAACGAGTTTCACAGAATAAAAATCCACTTTTAAAATCACCTTAAAATTGCAACTTTTCAACTAGTTAACATATAAAACTGCTTCTCTTTTACAAGGCTGTAATCCTGTCAATAGTCAGATCACTTTATCTGCAGCAATTTAAAGGCAACTGTTTAAGGCAAGACACTAAACAATTTTAACCAGGAAGAGATGTTACAAACCCATGGAACCATGTCTCTGTGTCTACTCCCAGTTGATTTACTTCGGATGAATACAGCTGACAGGTGACCAAAACCAACTTCCTCATTTTATCTTAGAGCCCTAATTCTTGCTCTCAGTGATTAAATGAGTAAAGCTGATGAGTGTAAGTTCCTGTGCAGGTATATCCTGGAGCAGAACAAATCAATTAAAGGATAAAGCACTTAGTAAGCATTACCATCTGTAGAAGTGACTATGCACAGCAGAAATCAAGATGATGATGCGTGTCAATCTATCGTTTTGTGTAGGGAACAGGAGAACGTTTGATATATGTCTAAGTTTCTCCCCCAGGAATTTTTACAAAGATAGTGTTATTCTGACAAACTTACTAGGAAGATGCCAGTATGACTTTAGTGATGTTGGCTTAGCATTCATGCTCTGTTACGTTTTCTAAAATGATGCGATAGTGTTTTACTGGCAAAAAACATTGTATGCTTCACGTAGTAGATTTTCGTCTTTTCATCTAGCTTGGGAAAGGAAGATCCTATCATTGTGAAAACTGAGATAGAACTTCTTAATGATGATGGAGTTTCAGAACGCGAGTATGTCCTGTGACTATTTCAGGAACAGTTGTGCACACGTTGAGCACAGAGTTTCCCTAGGCTCAATGAGAATGCTCACAGAAACCCTTACTCAGGTGGCAAATGTGACACTTGATTCCTATTTCTGGGAAAATTTGACTTTACAGATCTTGGTCCAGCTCTTTGCTGGGAAGCCAAAGGTGCAGAATGTGATGTTTACCCATAGTAATTTCATTAATAGAAGGAAAAAAATCCACCTGGGCACTTACGATTAAGCATGTAGTAGTCTGCCTCAGTTGGTTCTGGCACAGAGCTGGGTGCACACTGAAGTAAGTGGCCATGTTTCACATCCCTTACTCACACAGCGTAGCTCCTTAGTACACAGCACTGATTTTTCTGGAACTGCCTGTGGGCCAGTATAAAAGAGGGCATCGTAACACCTGTAGGGTGTTTTGTGTCTGTAGTAAATAAATATGGAAAACTCATTATGAAATAAAACAGCGATGGGAGAAAACAATGTCTTATTAGCCATCTGTTAACTCTCAAAGTTTGAGCTCCTTATTAATCTGCTGCTCTGTGCGCCATCCTAGAGATGAAGCTCTTGAGATGTAAGAACAGCTAGGAGCAGAGCACTGATCTGTACTTGCACCTCACTTACTTTGTAGAAGCAAGTTCAAGTTACAGGAAATAATCATCTTCATTAATTTATAAATTAATAAACTAAATCACTTTAGCATTTCCTTCCCTTGCTGCAGCAATAGCCACTGACATGCTTTTGGGTAAAGCTGTAATTTCTCTCTAGATCATCACATCTGAGCTGTCTCCCCACCCTGTAGCCTCATGTGTGCAGCCCTCCATGTCCCAGAAGCCACTGATTTTCCACTATCTGACCTAGCGGAGGTGGTATCAAAGTACTCAAAAGCCCTTTTTTTCAGACTGGGGCTATAGCCATCCCTGCCCTCCGGGGAGAACACATAAATATTCCTCTGCTGAAAATTACCTGAAGAACTGGATTTGCAGGAGCTAAACAGATAACAATTTATCTCCCTAAAAAGTGTGCTTAAAAAAAAAAAAAATTAAATACGCCTTTTCCTGTTTCTCAATGATGTGTTCCTTTTTGTGTATTTGTTTGCTTTATCTGTTCAGATACTTCAAAACAGCAATAGCCTATGACAGTTCTTTCTAGGAAATATTTTTGTTTGTTTACAAATCAAGTTTTAAATCAGCAGATTCCAGGAACCGGTGACCTAGGTTTGGTTTTCTGTTTCTTGCACTTTCATGTAAGCAAAGCTTACTCAGTCAGAACTTAGCTTTAAATTGTGTTAAAATCGTCTCCAGCTTTGCATAGCTTTAATCTGGAGTTAGGGGAACGGGCTGGGTTGTGCAGCTCTAGCAGAAGCTGAAGCGTGGGCTAATGATTGTAACCCTCCGCAGTTTTTTAGTTTCCCAGTTGAGCAGCTCTGGGGATCAAATCACCAAGGAGCCAGCTCTTCCTAAGAGCTGACCATGGGAAATGAGCTGAGCTTTAAAGCTTCTTTAGCCTTAAGTTGTTTGCCAGTTGAGACAAAATGTTCTACCTTTGGAATTTCTGAATTTGGACGCAGCGGTGTTCCATCGGATTCTGCCACAACTCTTCTGGGAGAAAACTGTCCCCAAATGCTTTCCAAAAGAAGAGACATGGGTAGGGTACACTGGGTGTGTAAAAATCCCCCAGCAATGCAGTGGGAAGCCTGCTGTGGTCTGCACCAAGAAGTGGATGCCTACAAGAACCCAGCTCGTCTTACCAAGCTCTAGGTTTTATTATTGTTTTTTCTTTATTTGTGTCTCTGTGGACATGCAGTCTCTGAAATACATTCAGTACACTGTTAATTTGTGTAAACCTCTGATTAGCAAAAACCTGATTTTCCTCCTCTATTTTAAGTAACAAGTCAAAGGCGGTTGTGCTGGTTGCATGCCAAAATACATCATTGTCCAAAATACAACACACTCATACAGCAGGCACTGGCATATATTATTAACACTACTTGCATGGAGTGTTTTCCCTGCCTCCTGATGCTAGTTTTGTATCGTGAGATGGAGTAAATAGTTTTCTTTCATTAGAGCTGTTCAGTGCAGCCCACCTCGCGGAAGGTGATCTGAGGGACGCTTGTTTGCTTCGTTTGGGAGACAAGGCTGTCCGTGCTTAAGGGTTTATGAGCATCTCAGCAGTGGAGTGAGGGAAGTTGATTTTAAGTTTTGATAAAATAATAAGCCAGTTTCTGAAAGAGAAATCTGTTGGATGCCTTAGAAGAAATTAAACCTTTTAAGTGGGCATGGTTTCTAAACAGATTGGATTGATTCTGTGTCTGATTCTTGATCTTATCACCGTACAGAATAGGCTTTTATTAATTAGTAAGTACACTGGTCGTTGCAAATGAGCTCAACAACCAGGTAAGGTTATCCTACACTCGCCACTGTGTTGCTTATAGAGCAATTGTGACTGTCATTTTTATTATTTGGAAAAGATGGAGGGAGGTTGCAATTGTTTAATGACATTGGTGAAACGGAGGCTTCCTTGCCTAGAGGAATTCTGAGCTGCCTAGCTTGATCAGTAGGATCAAATGCCGTAACAGGCTTCAGCAGAAGCCTGTTATTACTTGTGATGATATTTTCATAGAGGGAACCAGGTAAAAAGCTCATGGTGTTTTTATTATATTCTCAGGTGCCTAAACAGAAAAGCTGGTTTTTAGGAACTAAAAGTTATAAATTGGATCGCCACTTTACTTTGACTTATTGGCCACCAAAGCATAATGTGCTACATATAAAAAGGCATGCTGCTTTATACAGTTATATTTGGTTTCATATTTGTTTAGCAAATTTAAAGACCTTATACATAATTACCTTTTTTTTTTTTTTTCCTCTGTTCTGTATGCGAAGCCCATTCATAGAGTGTAACTGTTGACAACCGAGCACACATCTTTGTGCTGAGGGCATCCTGCGTTGGCTTAGCCTGGTCCTACTGCAGGCACAACTGGGCTGGAGCCAGTAGTGTCTCCAGGGTGCTCGCTGCAGCCTGTCGTGGAGGATGTAGAGGCTGCTGTCAGAAGTGAATGTCAATTAAGAACAATCATTTTTTTACCTCTTACTGAGAAAGGACATAGGTCCACTGGTGTGAAATACTCCTCAAACCACTGAAAGCAGGACAATCTCCACCCCCTTCCTAGCTCTAGTGTGGGAAATGTTTTGTCTTTATGATTAGTGAATATAAATTCATGTAGTCAATGTACTTTTGACTATTTTTCAAACTTTCTTTAAAGACACTCTCTTCTCTCACTTGACTGTATGGCCTTTTTCTGAGCAGTGCTGTTGAGTAGCTGGCTTGAGTGAACTTGATCATCTATATTTATTAGCCTGTAATGAAGATACAGGTCTTTGATTTAGCCAAACTTAGCCTCCAGTTACACTGGCATTCACCACCCTGATAGAACAAAACAAGTGAAAAAACAATTAACTGGACAGGTTTTTTTCAGTGCGAAGATAGGTTGTATAGATCCCATCCCTAATATCTGTTAAATGAAATCTGTGAGGCTTAGATTGTAAAATCTTTATTAAATGTCATTATTTGGATTTTACTAGATTTTTATTTTGGTTTAAAAGTGGTCATATTGATTGCAAAGGATTATTTATGGCAAAGGCAGGTAGAGCTTCTCTGATTATATGTGTCAAAATTAAATAAATAATTACAACAGGAGCAGAAAACATACCTTCCTTACAGTTGTTTTGTAAGGATAGATCCTTTGAGCTACCATGTCTGAGAGCCTAAAGAAATGGGAGCTAGGTAAGTCCTTCAAGTAGAAGACTCTGGTCCTGGGGAAGAACACATCCTTATTTAATAACTCTTGAGCCTACATTTACATGCCCAATGCATGCAACTTTTCTTTGCACGATCACTTATATTTGGAAGTAAACTGAAATATTAACCACCTACAAGATGTAGTGTTAATGATGGATTAGGTGGAGAACAGTTGCCCACAGCAAGTGGGGTATTAGAAATGAAACTGCTGTTGGAAAATCAACTGGCAAAGATGTTCTTGGGATGAGGTATTCTTTGCAAACAGATTTTTTCAACCTTCACGTTATTTCTGCGGACCGCTGCAGCACTTGCAGTTTTCTTTTCCCTGCAATTACTGTAGTACTGTAACGTAATGACTCACTTTTCATTGGTGTTGGGAAGACAAGCAAAGACAATAAGAAAAGCACTGGTGCATAGCTGTAGTTAATCAGAGAGGTTTATGGTATGAATTTGTTGTATTCCTGTCGATTTGAGCTAGAGTGAATTTCCTGTGGATGCTGAGCATGCTTGAGGAGGGTAACGTAATTTTGTTTAAACATTGCTGCTTCCTTTATGCCTTGGGGCCAAGAAACATGAGGCAGTTAGAGGACTTCTACTTAGTCTGGAAAGACAGAGTTACCATCATTCAAACTGTACTTGGAAAAACTGTGAAAGTTTAAGAGGAGGGGAGAGAACAAATGAAAGAAAACCCTTGATCGTTTGTCCCAGACCACCTCAAGAAATCAGCAACTGGCTTTTTAACTGAGGGATGAGTCTCAGGGGCAAGCATGGGCAGGAAAGCTGGACTCTTTAAGTGGTGTTTAGCTGAGCATATGTCATCTTTTTCCTCTTGTATTTCTTACTCCGGAGTAATGCACAGGATGTCTTCTATCAGCTCAGGTTTAATTTCCCTCTTGTTACCCTTTTCTAAGTGGAGTTCTTCCCTGTGGGAGGAAAGAACCTCCTGCAGTGAGAAGGAAAGCAACTAAATGAGCAGAAGTATCTGAACTTCAAGATGTTGTTTTTTCCAGCAGACACAGGCACTTTGTGACATGTTTTTCATTTCATAAAATACCAGTTTCAACAACCATCCGTTATATAAATTGTCGACTGGTTATTTGTTTTCAGAGCTCATAAATGTTTCCAATGGCCTTTTTCCATTTAAGTCACAGAACTGTCTCTAAGATACTCAGTTATCTCTCTTCTTTCTCATATTGTGACTCATGCTCTCCAAGTCATGCGGTACCTGCATTTGATTAATATAAATACATGGTGGGTTTGGATTGCTAAAGAACCAAATACAGTGCAACCGAGAGAAGCTTTTTTTATAACTTAGTAATATTTGTTTCCACAATTCTGAAAGTGTAATTTCTGGCAAGATTGCTGACCCCTGAGAGAAATGTGAGGAAAAGTACATTAAAATAATAATTGTAACCAATTTTACAATTACACGGTGAGTGTCTGGCAGTAACCTTAGTTTGCAGGTTTTCTTCCCTTTGGTGCCAAACACAGTGCTTATGTCTTAGACGTGTTTGAGGCATAGAGTCACATTTTAAGAGTACAGAAATATGTCTGTAGTATTTATTACACCCAAAAAGATGAGTACATCTTACGGATGATATATTGTCTGAAGTCTTGTCTGTCCTGGTGTGCACTGACCGTTGAACACTCTGTATTGAGACCTATCCTGGTTGGACGTGTCTTACGTAGTCCTCCACATGCCTCTGTTTTTCCAAAACCTGCACTGACCTAGTGAGTCCCTTCCCTCGAGAGCTGCAGGAGTGTTTCCTTAAGAGACTCAGACTTGACTTAACGTTCTAGCTCGAATCCTTGCGAAATCTAACGTTACTACTTTTTAAAATCGTTTGATGCTATGAAAGGGGGATGAGGTTGTCTTGCTCTTTGTATTTGACTGTGCTCGCTGTTTTGTTTTGAAGGTGTATAAGGGAGAAGAGACCACATTCCACATCTCAGGCCTTCAAGTCAACACAGACTATCGGTTTCGCGTCTGCGTCTGCCGTCGGTGCTTGGATACCTCACAGGAACTTAGTGGACCTTTCAGCCCATCTGTTGCCTTTATGCTTCAGCGAAATGAGATCATGCTTGCAGGAGAGATGGGAAGCATAGATGATCCTAAGATCAAGAGCATGATTCCTACTGATGAACAGTTTGCAGCCCTCATTGTTCTTGGCTTCGCAAGTTTGTCAATTATATTCGCCTGTATATTACAATACTTCTTTATGAAGTAGAGAATTCAATGGAAGTTTGAGATACAAATTTAACTAATGCTACGCATTATAATCCACACATTTATTCAGATACTCCTTTTTTTGAAATCCTTTTGTTCTACCATACATTTTATATACTTCTCTTGTTTTTACAGTTCTAGCTTGAAGAAAGATAAATCAGTGTTTTGATGCACCTTTTTGAAATTCAAAACTAGGAAGTGGTCAAACTGGAGAAACAAGCAAACCAGATACCAAAAGCAAGATTTTTATTTTTTTTTTCCTTCACAGTTTCAAAATTGTCACCAATTTGCCTTTTCAATGGTGGTTTTTTTGGTTTTTTTTTTTTTTCACTGAAGTTCGTGCAGTCTCTTATTTTATCTTATTATTTAGGAAATTTTAATCATGAGTCACTTTTTTGTCTCTTCTTTTTCCTTCTAAACATTAGTCACAAGTGTGTATAGTGGTAAGACTAGAATACAGTGTTAGTCAACAGTACCAGGTTTTCCTTGAACAGTATTAGCAATGTTGCCTATGAATTAATCACTACATTTGCCCCAGTTTTCTTCAAGATAAAACGTAGGTTGTTATTTTAACTGTTTAGTGCATTTAAATCGGAACCAATATCCTGCAGTTGAAAAACCTTTTTAATTATCTCTTATTTTTACAGTTACAACACTATAAACTGCCTGTATAAGAAATCAAATAACCAAACTGCATATAAATTATGAAGCATTATAGATTATTTTTTTTTTACCATTTTGATTCCTAGCAGTAATTTTAAGAGGGCATTGTGCAATAGTTAGTTATTCCCGTGTTCAGCTATTTAAAAGCTGCTTTAACTTGTCTGTTTGTCACTGTATATAACTATTCCTAATCTAATACTAGATATTATTCTATTACGTTCAGCCTGATTTATATGATTAGAGCTGGTGACAGCTTACTGCCTCTACTGAATTAGGTGAGATTTACACTCAATGTAAGCAAACTTTACTGTCAGTTGATCTTTTTTATTATAATTATTATATTTTTTTGGAGGGGTATCCATTTTATGGAATTTTCTTGGAGGTATTGGAAATTAGATCTGTTTATTTTAAATACTTTAAATGGGTGTCTATGCTGTTCTTACCACAGGGCTAATTGAAATAACTTGGTACATGGCAAAATTCCGATGAGAGTCCTGCAGAGGAATAGTCCCTGCTCTGATGGGAGTGTCCCCTCTCCTGCCTGCCCCTTCCCAGACACTCATTTTAATCCATCAAGATACTAGATTTTTAACTCTGGAGTCATTGGGTTATTTATACTAAGTCAACATTGTGTGAGTACCTCAGGGACATAAACGAGCTGGAGGTGCAAATAGATTCCAAAAGGGTGCAACAGACACAGTGTATTTCCCTGCCTCTTGTTTTTGTATATTTTTGCTACTTGGTTTTGCTTTATGTCCTAGCTATTTTGTGCTCTGTCTTCATCGTCTAAGATTCAGTGTCCTGTACTAGCATAATATTCCCTTAACCAAAGTAATGGGGAAAAACAACATTATTTTTGTTTTAGGTTTATTTATACTATATACTGCATACAGTACTTTAAATACCAATTACAGTGCAATCTTTTATTTATTGTAAAAAAATAAAAAATAAAAGTGTACTTATGTACTAATCCCCTCCCCACCCTCCCTGTAGCATGTTATATTTTGTCTGTTTTATACTGTTGTACTTTAGGTCAACTTTTTACCTGGCAGCATTCCTAGTATTATTAATCTTCTTACATTTTCATGTGTTTTTGAAGATGGGAGCATCTAGTACATTAAATGCCAAAAAAACAAAAAACAAACAAAAAAAAAAACCACCACATTATCAGTGATTCAAACGTTTACATGTATCCAAAAACATAATCATCTCTGGAAAGAAAGTGCTAAGATCAATGAATTATTCTGTGTGCCTCTCTAGATGTAGCAAATATTAGAAATGTTCTGTATTTTGTTATTGACTATAATTAGTTTAATTTAGCCTTGCAAACTAATGGCATTGAGCTAAATATATATATTTTTTTTGTTTTTGCCAAAGTCATGGCTCGTCAAATTTATTTACATCTTATTTAAATTTATTTGTGATATGAAACTTTGTGACCTTGCATCTGTATTTTGTGAGCAAAGCATATACAGCTGTTTTCAGTGGAGGAGAAAAGAGTGTATTTTTTAAAACAATGAAAACACCGCTAGTTTGGAAACCTGGAAATTTGAATAGATTCCCTTCTTTTATTTTTTGGAATATTATTTCAGCAGTGCTGCTATGAAATCCAAGTTTGACACCTTTTTAAAAATAAAACACCTGCTTTAAGAATAAAAGAAAAAAAAAAACACACCTTGCTTTAGATGGTTTGAGCGATTTTGAACGTTTGAAATATAAATGATACTAAAAGCAGCGAGCAGAAGTGTAGAGAAAAGCAATTTCAAGGTTACACTTAAAGCATTTCTGTCACTGCTAATGAGTTTGGTGTCCCTTACAATCATGCTAACGAGAACACCCAGCCCAACCCTGAGGTGGTCGGAGAAATTATTCTGTAGGGGTTGGGACAGGCCCTAAATAAGTTAATTTGAAGTTCTTTTAGTTTGTATATTCTGCCATAGTGATTTGATGGTCATTCATATATTAACGAAAGAATAAAGCACGGGGATGTCACCGCTGAGCCACCGTTGCTGATGCCTTGTCTTCTCCCGTAGGTCTTTGTGCCCTTTGATCCAGCAGGATCGGGCCTCGAATCCAACCCGGGGGCTCTCAGCTCTCAAAGAAATTATTATGAACCACAGCAACGAAAAAGAGGTAGAACGACACACTAGGTATTTAAAGCCCTTAAGGAAGGAGAAGAGATGTTTTTATATTGTTCTGCCTTTTTCTTTATGAACTTGAAATGTTTTCTAATCCTGTTTGTTGGCTGTAGTAGCTCAGTATTCAGTGTCACGATTGAGAAGTGCCCTAACTGAATGTGTATGAACCTTATCCTTGCACAGTTCTTTAAATTGAAAAAAAAATAAAAATGTTTTTACCTCACTATGGGAACATACATTCCAAGCTTTTCAACTTTAAAAAAAAAAATAATCATAAGTTTTCTTGTATTGTAAATTTTAGACTATTTCATATGCATTATATTAAAACTGCCATATCAATTTTAATGTATAGATTTTGCAAATACTACACTATGTATGTAAGACTTAACTGTATCTGTAGTGTATATGTAATATATTTATGCCCAATAAATGTTTTAATTCTTTCTGATATTACCAGGAATTTTCTGAATTGCGTACAGCCCTTTCAGTCTCTGTGGCCCCTTTCTGGGAGGTCAGAGGTGTCGCTGCAGCCTCAAACGGGAGTGGGAGCCCCAAATTTAACTTGGGATGTTTCTGGTTTGTAACTGGAATGACTTTTGTGTAGTTAGGGAAGTGTTTGCTGGTGCAGTTCAGCAGTTTATGAGACCGTATTTTCTTAGAGTGAGGTAAATACGCAGCAGGTTGCTGGTCCAGCCCCTGGAACGCTGAAGTTCAGCCAGGCTGTTACCTGTACCAGCTGAAGGCTGCTGATGTTTTGACCCAAGCAGCATCCAGCTGAATGCCAAATTCCTCCTCGCCTGAGCTGGTTTCTGTAGCCCCTGGGCCTGCTCAGCTTTGGGCAGCATCAGCTCTGGCAGCGAGCTCCAACTGCTGCCCTGCGTTTGCTTTCCTGGGCAGGGCTGGTGGACAGTGAGCAAAAAAATCTTAAAGTCAGGTTCCTACGGTGTTGTAATCACTGCTTTAAACGGCTTGCATGAAAATTTTAAGGATGGTAAAAATACACCTAGATTTGCTATCTCTTTGTAATTAACCACTTGAAATATCAGAACTTTTCACTTAGTTAATTACGTGCAATAAATTCAATTACTCCTCATAAAGAATTAATCTAGTATGTATACGTGGTTCCTGGCAAATACCTTAATGTTTGTTTTCTAAACAGCTTTTCTTCTTCAAATCACTGCATAAATAAAACGTTTGTTTGCTTTATTAATTACTGCAATTTACAACAAGAGTGGGTTTTTCCTAGGGAAATACAGTCACTTTTTTAACTTGGTTTCTCCGCTGTTTGGTTTTGGTTTGGTTTGGTTTGGTTTTTTAATTTAAACAGCACTTGCCAAAATAACCTCTCTCTAACAAAATCTTTTAAATATGTCTATAAAAGAGCAATCAGTGCTTTGGTATCTGAAGACATCTTTTCTTTTTCGTAGTCCCGAGTTCACAGCATTGCCGTGGGCGTTTGCAGAGATGCTGGAGGACAGTTAAAGCCCATGGGAGTGAAGGAAGATTTGGGTATTGGCTCTTTGAGCTCTGAATGTTGTCTTGTATTGATATAACCCACAGGTTTGGTGCAGAGGTACTCGGTCCCTTTTCCACCCCCAAACTAGGCAGAGGTGGGGTAAGTAGCACTAAATTTCCAATGGATTTTGTTTTACAAGAAAATGCAGAGCAAGTTGTCACAGGGCTTGGGCAATACTGTATTTATCAACATCTCTTGCCTGTTGGGAGAAAAGCATCTGCTTTGAAAAGTTTTGTGATAGAGCGGGGGGACATATTTTCAGATATTTTTGTGGTCTTGCAAACAATGTCAAGGCTGGTACAGTAGTTGGATGTGGACCGTGGCACATCTCATATTTTGAGCAGTCTCCAGGTCTGCCTGCAGCAAAGTGATCTCCAGGTTGGTGGCTGCTGTTTCTATAGCAGCAGCAATTCTCTCTTCTTGGTAATCAAAGAGCCTGTTAACAAAACGGGTAGAGTTTGTTTTGCTTTTGACTTCAGTCACTGTTGCAAGTCGGGAGCATGTTTGGTTTGGTGGAGGACAGTTGAGGCCCTTCTGAAGGGGGGTCTGTGTACAAGGAACCAGTGTATCAAAGCAAGATGTGGCATGATCTGAGCCACCTGCTCCTGGGGACAAGTAAGAAAGCAAACAGGATCTGGAGGTAGTGTCACTGTGTCTTGTTCATCCCCTGGGGAGCTTTTCCTGCCAGACTCAGTCAAGTCTTCGAATTTTAGGAGATGCTCAAATTCAACCTATTATAAATCTCACTTGCATGAAGGGAGGTAGATCTTAACTCCAGCCTTTGTGTCAGGGGACCAAGGCTCCCCTGCCTGGAAGCATAGCAGAGGTATTTGATAATACCCCTGAAGATGGAATGCTTTGGGAGCTCCACCTGAGGCCTCCAGAGCACGCTGTGTCAAACAGCATCTCCTGAGCTGCTCCTGCCCTGTGGGCCAGGGGCTCAGCACGGCCTGTGTCCTCAGCCAGGCAGGGGTTTGGCCCAGTTAGCTGGGGTCTCCTACCACTTACAGGCTTGCAGCTGGAGAACTGTCCCCTGTGGAATGCTTCTCTGAATGGAGGGGTGGTGACACCTTTCACCACCCTGTCGTGGTGGTGGAGACTCAGTGTTCCATCACTGCTGTCAGCTGAGCGATGCTGTTGTGATGTGCTTGGCCTCCGTGGGGAAAGAGCAGGTCCTTCTGCACGGGGCCCGGGGGAAGGTCTGTCAGGACGGTGAGTCGTGGGTGAATGGGAGGAAGCAGCTCCAGCCTGTGTCCATCTCTAACGGGGGATTTAAATCACTGCTGTCTTCAATGGCCCCAGTGTATTTTTGTCCTTTTGCTGAAGTTTAAGGTTGCAGGTGACACAGGGGAGTTAAACTGGTACAAAGTGGTGGGATGAGTCCTGGTTCTCACAGCCCACCTGAATCTCCACATAGACCACTAGAAAGCTGATGGACTGGAATTGCTCAACGTCTGCCAGGCCAAAACCTCTTCTTTTGCTTGCCCATGTGCTTGTTCAGGATTAAATAAGTGGTAAAAAAACAGACTGGTTCATGTTTTTAAAGAATTTTCCAGCTACAATCTAATCTTTAACCCTTAATGCCAAGTCTAAATGGATCTTTCAAGATCTCAGCAAAGCTTGGTGGGAGATGATTCCCCCCCAGCATCAATGATACCTACATGAACCAGATGGTTCTGTTAGACTTGTCTGCACCCAAGGTACTAGAGAAAAGTTACAAAGAAGTTATTGTGGAAATGTGATTTAGAAATTATATTGCCTGTACAAATGTTTTTCTAGAATTATCGAATTATTGCAGGATTCATGATGCAATGTTGTTATTGAAGTGGCGTAGAATTATATTCTCTGTCCTTAATATTCACCTGCCTTGGAGTGAAGATATAAATGTCATCCTTTATTCTTTTCAGAAATGAGAACCGCAAGTAAGTAGAGGAGGAGGATATGGACATTTTGTTTCAATATTTTTATGGCTGAGCACAAAAAGCCAGCTGAGATGCCTTGAACAGGCTGTTTCATCAGCATTACATTTAGTAAGTTCTAAACAATTGCATCCGTTTCTGCTCTTGACAGTTGCGCCCTCACAATGCAGATTCTTGTCTGGGCAAAATAAAATAAGTGGTTTCACAAGATGCTTTCAAGCACAGTGGTTTCGCATGCTATGTGCTGTTATTTAGGTGAATGTGCTGCTGGTAGTTCGAGTAGCTATATTCATTGTGCTAATTGCTAACATAGATGGTATTGCATGCAACCGAAGCTTCTAGCGTGGTTAATAAATTAGGTCTACTAGCATGGTTAATAAATAACTACTTGGGTCAGTGTGCTCAGTCCATGTCGTTTCTTGGTAATTTCGATAACTCATCTCACTTTGTGCCATATTCTCTATAAATAAAATGGAGCAAACGGTAGGGATGCCAAAGTCTTGTGAGGATTAACATGTGAACAGAGTTGAGAAAGTCACCCTAATACAGTGCAAATAGAGTGTTTATTACTTTATAGCTCAAATGCCCTTTCTTTCCACAAAGTGCTTGCAAATTGGGCACAGTGTCGTCAAGCTGGGAGGGCTCTGCAGCGCTGCACACATGGACATCCCCGGGCAGCTCACCAGGTGGGGTGTTCAGTGCCTGCCCAGCTGTCCCTGGCAGCGCATCGAGCCTTGGCACGCTGAGAAAAAGTGGGTCTCTGCACTCAGCAGGGCCAGATATTCCCCAGGATGCTGCTGTATGGACTTTGAGTGGTGTTAGGTGTAGTTCTGAAATCGAGCTTGCTCTGGATCGTGGTGCTTAGGCTGCTGCTGCTCCTGTCGTTGCCTTCTTACACACATCGTAGCTCTGTTTCATGTCCTTCTTGTTTAAAGTGTGATATATTTGACTCCAGTGTTTTGACATCAAAAGCGTTAGAGCTTTACAAATCTTCGGTTGTTCTCTAAGTAAGCCCTGCCTGGGCAGGATGGTGTAAGCCCCTTCCCCTGGCTCAGGGGAAGTTTGGTAGGGATCTCACCACAGCCTGGGGCAATGGCACACTTCTAGCTACACAGCAGACTCCAAATTACACTGTGATGTGGGAAATCAGGTACAAGGCACAGCAAAGACCGAAGAGAAAGCAGGTAAATACAATCCTCTCATGGTTTGTGACACCCCAGCAGGAGTAGCTGGTCCGAGGTGACTTCATCTGAGGCTGGAGCAAGCAGGGCAGCAGCTCTGAGTGGCATGGATTAGCTTTGCAGGTTAACTTTTTATGAGAAAGAACCACTGTTGTGATCTGAGTATACCTGAAATCATTGAATTTTCTTATATATATATTGGCATTAGACCAGAGAAGCTCAGGGCAGTGCCCGAGGCAGCCGCTCATCCAAGGGGTGAGCCCCACACCGGCCCGTCACTGCCGGAGAGAGGGCAGCGACCAAGGCATGAGGAAACCCCTGTGCTGGCCACCCGCTTCCCTCTTCACAAGCTGACAGTAGTTCAGTGAGTTCAAAGCTACACGTTTGATCACAGCTAGCTCAGAAGATTGCACCTTTTGCAGCCCGACTCTGGTGCCCTGACACAGCACAGCGAATTTTACAAAATTCAATCTCATTGTCATTGCTTGATAAAAATACCAAGGTGCTATCGACTGGGCAGAACAGATGCCTTTGTGTGATCATGGATATTGGCTTAACTTTTGGTGAGAATTTGTAGTACAGGTTTTTGCTGTCATTTGTAATGTTGGTGTGTCAAAGCTATTTAAATCTCTACCTTGGAGCTCGTCGTGCTGCGGGCTCATTGCAGAGCAGGCTCATGGCGTTAGATTCCCTGCCTGCCTGCCCTAATGAAGGATGATTTGCAGCACCAGGTCATCTGTGGAAGGAGGCTGTGCAGAGAAGAACAATGTGAATAAAGGCTTGGAAATCGCCATGCCTTTTCTTTCTCATGGACAGCACTGCAATCATGTGAAAATCAATACGAACGTTAGAAAAAGGGAGAGCGTAACGCTCTTCTCTTTTGATCCAGCAGCATTCAAAATGGGGGCAAATTCTGGTAGAGCATCTCCTGTGCCCTTGGAGCAGTCTCTGAGGTTGAGCGTGGGGTACTTTATTTCTGAGAGTGATTTTACTTTTACTCTCACACATCACCAAACCTTCATTTTTCTCCTAGTGAGGGAAGCGAAGCAAGCGTGGAGAGCAATAAAGCCCCTTCATTGTGAAGTGTTTTATCTCTGAGCACAGCTAGAGGAGCAGCCTGTAGGCTTTCAAAATGATGTATCTGTGCACCAAACAAGAGAGTGGTAGATTGGCAACCGGGCAGCACTCCCGTTAGATGCTGTTTAGGAGTTGGTACCCTCCTAGCGAGGGGCAGCGCTGGCCTCCAGGCAGCAGTCTCACCACTGATGCCTGTTTAGAGCCAACCCCATGTGTGAAGGATGTAGGTACTTGTCCATGAATGCTCAAAATCACAAGGAAGACTAAAGGGACTGGGGATTGCTCACATCCCATCAGGTGGTTTTCTGGGATACTGCACAATGCTTACAGTTCCCTGCCTACGTTGCGTTTGCTCCTCCAGCCTGCCCGTGGCCAGCAGCATGGGAGTACCTTTGCAGCGTGTTAGTGATGGCATCCAGGTAATCCTGCACAGCAAGAGTGCTCGACAAGTTGGGAAGCATTCGCTCTCCAAAATTTTGCTGCAGAGCCATGCTCCTCCTGCTGAGCAAAACCAAGCCAATGTGTTTTCAGGACTCGGAGAAACCTGCAGTCAGCATCGCCGCACACAGCTCCAGGATGAAGTAGAGGTGTTTTGTTTTTTTTTCCTTTGGTCCAAGTAACAGTTTTAAGGGGAGGCTCTGAATTTCTCTCTTACCTGAAAAGTGATGGCATGCAACAGTTTGCAGCTGAGATCAGGAAGGTCAGGAAAAGGCAAGCACTGGGCTTGGAAGGAAACTGAGACTTGTCTGCTGGGAAGATCACTGAGAAATTCTGTTAAATGCTCACCAAGTGTATTAATTACATTCGACAATACTAATGTACTATATTGTGTGCTGGAATGACAACCATACTGAGGCTCAACAGCAGGCAGAAGTGACTGCAGAAACCTGTAAACCTTCGTTAATACAAGACGGATTAAATTTGTCTTTATCTTCATTCTCTTCTACTGTGATTGCATAATCACAATTTACAGGTAAAAGACAAACCATGATCTAACATTGACCTTTCTTTTTTTTTTTTTTCCTAAACGGCAGCATCCAGGGCTCATGGAAATCAAAACTGTAATTTCACAATCTGATAGAGCTGGCAAAACCAGACCCCATCATCTAACAACCTGCTTTGGGCAAAAGTTTGGCCGGGGACTTGGGACATGAAGTCAAAGCCCCGGAGTTTTTGCCTGTCTCTTGCCAGAAATCATGTTTCAGAGGGAAAAGCCATTGGCAAGTGCATCTGAGTGAGGAAATTATTTTATTCCTGTGACGTTCCTGGTTTTTGTGCAGAGCTAGAAAGAGTCTGCTGCGGTACATCAGGTAGGGATGCGCGGATGGGAGGAGATGGCTGGGGGGCGGGGGTGTACCACTGCCCTACGTGGACGTTAGACCTGCCTAAATGAACAGAGAGAGACTTCATGTTAATGCCCTGTGAGCTTCCAGCTCTCCGAGCACTGCTTACGTGACAGCTGGGCAGCGTGTGACTCCAGCTGGACGTGCCTGACAGCGAGTGGTGTGAAACAGTGTAAATCACAGGAGGTGTTCCCAAGACACGCCAACTCCTGCACCCACATCAGCTGGAAATCCGTCCGTCTGGATCATCCAGAGAATTTTCT
Organism: Athene cunicularia; assembly: GCF_003259725.1. Lineage (NCBI taxonomy): Eukaryota > Metazoa > Chordata > Aves > Strigiformes > Strigidae > Athene > Athene cunicularia. The sequence goes on from NW_020799110.1 coordinate 6,401,708, forward strand.
GGAAAGCTCCGGCGTGTGCACAGACCCAGGGCCAGGTGCAAGGCTTCGTGTGCAGGCAGAAATCCCGCTGGCGGGGTAGGTGTTGCTGTGGCCACCGGTACATCTTCGCTGGCTGTCCCTGAGGCTGGGGGGCAGAAGCAGGACTTTGGAAGCATGGCCTGTGTTTCCTGCGTTCAGGCTCCCCTTGGCTGAGCTCTCCGGAGGTTGCGGCGTCAGCCAGAGGTTACTTATTTCCCACATGACAGTTATCTCGGGCTACTGTGCTGAGCGCTCCTGCGGCACAGCTTAGGAACAGGGCTGGGGCTCGGAGCTGCCGGCACCAGCCCAAGGAGGAACAGCCGGAGGGGGGTGAGGGGATCTGCACTCCATCCTCTGAGACAGCAGGCTGTGAGTGGTTAAAGCACCAAGCACTTTAATTCCCTTTTTTTTATAAAATTGGGCTAATACTGCTCACCAAAAGCTGGGAGGGTAAAATCACTGTACTTCCAGCTGGGGGGTGAGGAAGGTGGTTCAGGGCACGTGGGATTCACCACACAGACGTCACTGGGGTATGATGAGTTAGGTAGATTTTTTTTTTTTTTTTAATGAATTTTGAGTTTATTTCTGAAGATGGAATTTACCTCCTCCAGGCCACAGGGTTTTTACCAATGATACAAACCGTGTGGAAGCTTGTCAGGAAGCACTCACTGAAGGGCTCAGAGGAACCGCCAACAGCCCCTAAGGTAACGTGCTGATCAACGCGAGCGAGCGCTGGGGGGTCTCCCGCCGAGCAGGACCTTCAGCCCTGCGCAGGGACTGTCAGCACCAGCAGCCGCTGCAGCCACCCCCTCCTGCCCTTGCCCACCAGCAGATGAGGAGGGACCCGCTGCAGCACCCCGGCTACAGCAGACCCACGGTGGAGGGGGTTCTCCTGGGTGTTTAGGTCACAACCGGCTGCTGCTTTAGGGCTTATGCAAATGTCATTCAATGCAAACTTACATAACTGCTGAATATCTATTAACTCAAAAATTGACATGTAAGTGCTATTTTTCCAGCATATTTTATTTTTGGCAAGAAATACAATAGGACGTGATTTTTCTGCCTGCGCATGCCTCTGTCAAAGGTGATTTTCTGCAGTGAATGAAGCTTTCTGGTAAAGTGATTTGACCTATTTCATCATCAATTTAACATGTTGCCAAGAAGTAAAATGCAGCCAAATTGTTCCTGTTTATTTGTGAAGCTGTCATACAAAATGTAGAGTTAGGAAAGCTTTTAAAACTTGAGCTGTTTAACGCATGAACCTCCAGTTATTTCCTGTATGGGCTGCTCACATACGGGTCAGTGAGGACACGGCAAAATTTTGACTCAGAGCCCCTATATGTTGTGGTTTTTGGGTTTTTTTTCAGTTAGAGCTGGCAAAGTCTGTTCCTACAAAGCAGAGTTTTTTGAAATTCAGCCTACAGCTCAACAGCCTGAAAGAAATCTTCCAGCAGAGCTACCTGTCTGCCACACTTCACGAATTAGCCCAGCTCCTGCAAGGGACCTTGTCTTCCCTGCATGTAAAACAGATGTCAAAAGCCATGTCCAGACCCAAAATGGGGTGGAGGGAGGCTTGGGGGGAACGACCCCATGCGCCTTCAAATAGGGAAGGCTTTGAGGGGAAGATGCCAGGCACACGAGGTGCTGCACAAATGCCCTGGGCAACAGAGGAGAAATGTTCGGTCTCTGCGAGGAAGTATTGGCGGGGATATCCAAGGCTGCAAACGCTTTGCAGCTGCAGCAGGTGGGATGGATGATCAAACCAGCGCCAGCGCTGCCTTCGCCAACACGGGTTGTTCACCACCACACCCTCAGCCTGCAGCATCTGCTCTGCCCGTGGAAAACCTGGCAGCAACGAGGCAGGAGGAACCTTGCCCCATGTTACTGCCTGGGGCACACTCGTGATACTGTCTTGGACTGACTTCAGTTAGCTGTTCTTAGGTAAAAAATGCTATTGAAATCTTCATTGTACGGTTTTTCCCAGTTAAATTATTTCTTACAACCTAGGCGAGCAATGCTGGATTCCTCCATCAGTGCTGGTAAGGAGTGATACATATCTTTCTGGAGGCATCTGGCAACAGTTGGTTTTATGGTGCAAAGGTGGATGCTATTCAGGTAATTTTTTTTTTTTCCCCATATAATAGCAGTTCATTATGTGCTGGTACCTGTGCGAAGAAGCAGACCCCTGTCACCCCTGGAGTCAATGCACACCAGTAAGTGTGACTCCACTGACTTTAGCTTTCCTATATAGAAAAGTTTTTGTACTGAGGGAAGCAAAACTAGTAGATGGTAGAGTGCCAGCTGCAGGAGTGACAGCTACAGTGTCCATTAAATGATCGAATGTTTCCTGCTGGATCTGAAATATTTTCCTGCTTGTGCAAGAGTCATAGGAAGGTGGCTACTCTTAATAAAAATGTATGGATTTTGCTAGATTTGGCCAAATGTTCAATGATTTGCAGAAACAAGTCCATTTCCTAAATGAGAAGGGAGCAGCCTTGTCCTCCCTCCCCATGAGCAGACAGTCCTCTTCTTTCTGACTTCTGTGACCCCAGATTAAATGTTATAAATTCTGTTCTATACACAAAGCTGTGGTAATTTCACAGTACTGGTATAGTTAAAATTTACTGTCTCTCCTGATGAAACGCTAGCTTAAATGAAATTATCTGTATGTTTATAGCATATAGGCAGAAATTAAATGCTTCTACAGAGGGTTTTAATGTTATTTGGGTTAAAAAAGAAAAAAACCCCAGAAAAACCCCAAAACCAACCAACAAAACCCAAACAAACAAAAAAGCCAAATAAAACCACAGCCTGACTGACTTAGCTACATGTGTTCAGGAAAAAAAATAAAGCCCGGCACCAAACCTGACCAAGACTCGCTTCTCCAACCATCCCAGATCCTCCTCCACCACTGACCCGGCAGAGTTATGAAGGGTCTCATCACTTTATTTCATTTTCTGTTCACATTTAACACCACAGACACAGCTGAGATTGAAAACACTTAGGTGACGCTACGCTAGGTGCGTGGTCGGTTCAGTTACACAGATGTGTTATTGGTGAGCTCACATCTACACAATCTTGTCACGATTCCCAAATTTCTTGTTTCCCTGAGTTGCATGACATCTGCCATCAGATCTGTTTGTCCGTCAAGGAGCGAGAGAACCAAATGGATGAGAAGGCGGACGTGGTTAGAGACAAAACAGGAGATGATCCTATCGCGCTGCTGCTCGCTTGTCCCTTAATTCACAGGTTTGCATACACCAAACCTGTACTTGCTGCAAGTGCTGGAGTGGGGAGAAAGACAGGCTCAGGTGCCACACCGAGGAGCAGCAGTCAGCCCCCCGGCCTTAGCAAAGCGCTGGCTGATATAAAAACCACAGAATATACACAAGAGGCCAAATTCTCTTTTGAGTTATACCTGAGCAGCACCGTCAGCTAAAGGTGTAACAGGCAGAAAATGGCCCATCGGCATCAACAGGAGTTTGAAGGCAGTATGACTTCTGCTAACAGATAATTCATTATGCGAATCAGTTGCGGACCAGCTGGTAATAAATACTAGAACAAAGTAAACAGAAAGCTGCTATCGCACGTGCATGCTCTGAAGCTCTGTTAGCTGGACCACAAAATCTACATGTTGGTGTGACAATAGATGCAATATAAGACCTATTTATCAGCATAAAGGATGGAAAGATTTCTGGTTTGCCCATTAATGGCATAGTTGAGTTATAAAAATCAATTGATCTTTATATTTTTATGGATGAAGCATGAGAATGCGTCTGCCAGTGTCTTTCAATGCAGATTTTTTTAATGACTTTGTCAGGTCATGCTGGCTAAAAAAATGTTCTCAATTTAATACTGCAGCAAAGTAGTACAACTGCACAGCGGGATTTATGGAGAGATGTGGTACTAGTAACCAGCCGATATGCTTTAAACAGAAACAAGTGGTGGTTTGCCAGCAGGAGACCTTCCTCAGCAAACTTTGGGGGTACGATGGTGCACAGGTAGGGACAGGTAGCCACAGACTCGTTACAAATATCGAAACAGCTAAACGCTTCCAAGTTCAAACACATCAAGTCGATCACGGTCAAGCTGAACAGAACAAGTACAGATGATCTAGCTAGTAAAAAAAAAAAAAAAAAAAAAAAAAAAAAAAAAAAAAAAAGACTTTGGTGGGAGATTGCATTCCATGTTTTTATAGCATCACTGCAGTCCTGAAGTCAGCTCTGACCTTGTCCCACTGCTGTATATTTAAAAAAAATATTTCAGTACAGTCATGTTCAAAGCCACTTCTGTGAAGGTGTTTTCTTTGTTTCCTTTCTACTCAGACATGACATGAAGGTAATTTATTTTTAGCATGTTTAAAAATTATCTATTTTATTTCTCCTTTTCTAAGAAATTATTTTCCTCATTCAGAGAAAAATGTTAGTTTATTTAAAAATCAAGATTATGAAAAGTGTATCAAATTTTGTTTACTGCTCCAAAAAGGCAATTCAGTTTTCTCTCTCTGAGGTCTGGTTATACGCTGACAAACTTCTTAGCAAAACTAAAGTTAACTCTGGAAAAAATTCAGCTTGAATGAGCTTCTACTGAAGTCACACAACTCTCAAGTGAACTGGGCTACGCTTGCCTAGTTCTCTTGCTAAAGTCAGCGCTAAAAAAAACTATGGGTAAAAGCAGCAGAAAAATAACACTTGAATGTTGCCAAATTCTGTGACCATGTCTCTCCTATTATAGTCTCAAAGTTTAGGTTTTTTTTTTTTAAAAAAAAAAACCCTCTCTAACTGCCTACATTACATCTTTCAACAAATCCAGATGATGACAAAAGTACAGCTTTAACGTTTCGATTTGTATTTCTTGCCCTCTTTCTCCTTCGTTATGGCTTTCTGGGAAATGCAGGTAAGTGATGCTCTGGTGCTGGAAATCACGTGTCATGTGATAACGCTCTGTTTTGTCCAAACACGCGAGCTTTCTTGCTTTGTGCTGGAGAGTCTTTTCTTTGGAAGGGGTTTGAGTCCAAACAGCCGGCAAGCGGCGACTCGGTACTTCTTCGACATGATGTTGTAGAGGATGGGGTTGATGGCTGCGCTAAGGTAGAAGAGGACAAAGGACACCAAGTTGCAGTACTGGCTGATCACTGCTATCTCCAACGATCCAGCTTCAAAGGACTTGGAAAATAAATATCGTCCTACGTGAAAAGGCAACCAGCAGAGTATGAAAGCAAATACCACCACAACTAAAATGAAAACAGCAGAAGAAGTTGTGTTAAGCATGAGTATTAAAATATAGGTGATTAAAATTCTCTTTTAAAATTCTATTTTTCCAACAAATTAATCACAAGGTGTGAAAATGCATCCTGTAAGCTTTCAGTTTTGTGCATCTCAATACATTCTCTGAGAACATAAATTAGTAATACTTAATACACATTGATCATAGCTAAAGAGGCTGTCTGTGTATTCTACAACCAGTCTGATGTAGCATACTTCTATAAAATTTATGCTTTCATAAATAGAGAATTAAAGAATCAAAATAGTGACCCAAAAAAAAAAGTATAACAATCTATCACCTGCAGTGTTTAACAAAAGCAGTTTATATATAATGTGATAGACTCAACACTGTGGTTTGTAAGGAAGAATGTAATCACTGGGAAGCAAAATAATTTGAGGCAAAGCAAAATAATTTAAGGCAAAGGCCCAAAATAACTCAAACCAGAATGTGGACTTGTAAAGCACATGTGCCAAGGTAAGAACAGAAGAGTGGTGCAGCCCTCCAGTTTGTCCATTTTTTGAGCATGAGTTACTCCAAGAAGAGTAAAACTAAATATATAATACATAACTGCATAATTATAATCGTACAGTGTCTCTGTAATATTACACTATCACTGTGGCTGCACTTAGATCTAAATATAACGTATGTAGAATAATAGAACGTGTGTATCTCTTAATACTGGCCCGTCTGAATTTCCATCCTAAGGGAAACTTTTTCTGTTCATTTCTTTTGTGCTATTGACCTTTATTATTTTTCCTATTGCTTCGGGTGTATCTATTAATATACCAGAGACAGAAAACCCGGAAAACTCGAGCAAGGTTTTTTGACATTCTTAAGAAAATTTTACCAGTTAACCTGTTCTCCCGTGTTAGCAATACTGCCAAGCCACAGCAGATAATAAAAGACAACGAGCTAAGAGGGATGATTACAGGCATCTTGCCCCAAAAACTTCCTGAACAAGCATTCCCAAGTTTAAATGGACTCTTATGCAGGATTTAGGCTGAACTCTAAAGGACAGAGATGAGCTTCAGGGTATGTTTTCCGTCTCTGCATCTTCTTGAGTCAACCACTTCCATTTTTTTTTTCCTCAGTATCTCCACCTACAAAATTCAGAAAATGTTTCCCTAGCTCACAAGTGGAATTTAATCCCTGGAATGGATATTACTGTAACAGTCATTAAGAACAGAAATTTAAGTGTAATGATTATTTTCACATGTGGGCATGAATATCCCTAGTCAGGCTTTTGAGAGTTTGATTTTCATGCAGAATCACACTGACTTCAGTAGGAACAGGGTATGATAGCTCCTTCGCAAGTCAGGTGTTTAATTATGGACCTAGGAAACATAACCTTTCCTTACAATTTAAAAGAAGTGTTGATGCTAATCCCATTTACTTGATGTTCCATGACTTCCTGAAGGCTTCAAAAGTGCCTTCTAAATTTTAAGCAGAACATTAAAACCAATGAGAGCAGACTGCACTGAGCATCTGCTGGTACCGAGCCCTTACTAACTTATTTTCTTTCCATCAGACTGATATCATTTAGAGAACACTGTCTCTCTAAAAAAAAAAAAAAAAAAAAAAAAAAAGTGTCTGAAATATTGTAATGCTTGTGGCAATACTTCGGGGCAGAAATAAACAGTTATTATTTCAAAATTCTTTACGGTTAAGTATAAAGAACTATAAACATGGCAGTAATATATTCTAGCAATTGAGTTATTGTAAGTGGAGATTCATAATCCTGAAACTCTAGAAGTGTAAATGATGAATTACTTCCAAGGTCACGCTTACCAGACTGAAGTAATTCTATTGATCATAAAATGTAGCTGAAAGGGCACAAAGAATGCTGTGGTTTTTATTATTCTTCCTGCTGTTGCATAGTAATACAGTAGGACATGAACAGAAAAATCAGTTAGGCTCCCGTTTAATAATTAAGGTACTTAGGACACATTTCTTGCCCCTCTTCGTCTTGCTCATTAGCCCATCGCTTCAGCCTAGCTGAAACCAGCACAGCGGAGCTGCTGCCTGTGAAAGCTTCTCCACGCAAAGCATCTCATCCCCACAGAACTCCAGGGGATGTCTGGCACTGTGAGGGACTTTTTTGCTTAAATAGAAGTACGCAGCAGCAGGATGCTGCAATTTTCAGACACTAAACTGCAGAACAACTTTCTGGGTTTGTGCATCAAACTCCCACCACGTGCACTGTCTTAGTATGTTAAAAATTGTTTTTCTTGCTATGTTAAAATTTGGAATAAAATTTTGCATGTGCTGGCAATAACTGTTGTTTAAACCATTCAGCAATGTAACTATACAAAGTTAGGGATGACAGTGTCTGTCGTCTTGATCCTGTTTTCTTAAAGTCAGTGAGAATTTACAGGATCACAGACCTCAAAGAAGACACGATGCTCCCTGTTCAGCACATCCTGGTGTTTTGCTAATATAAAAATGCAGATAAATTTTCATAAGCTTACCCAGCCATGCCAGTAAATAGCCCAGACTTGCTAAAAACTTGATACTCTCTTTCGTGTGAGACTAAGTGCACATCATATCCTGCTTGCTTAGTGTGCAGCTCAACTCTGTGGTTTGAGAAGGGTTTAGTTTTGTTTAAAAATCAAATAAACTATCCTTCTGTAAATAACATCAGTATCCACAACCAAAGAGCAAAAATGTTCGAAAATCTCCAGGGCACTAGCTAATTGTAACTGTAGTATTTGTTCTTGTCGGTGATTGTTATTAACGTTTGTTTAACAGTTTGAGAGTCCCCAGCTCAAACCAGTTAGAAATAAATCTAAGGAAGGAGGAGAGTGACTCTACGAGTACCCTGAGGTGTAGCCCTTTGTATGAGACGTTTTCAATAAATGCTTTCCTTTTGGAAGGAACTACGCGAACTACCCGAGCTCTCTAGTCTTTCTCTCTCACACACACACACAGAAGCACACACATCCTTTGGAAAAACAGAGCAAGAAGAGTCGTACCTAACATTTTCACAGTTTGCTTGTTGTTCTTGTCCCTGATGACAGCATTTGGACCGATGTTCTTTCTTTTTCTCCTCCAGAGCTTCCTCCCGATGAGGCTGTACAGCACGGTCAAGCAAAACACGGGCAGGAAAAAGAAGATGCTGGAGGTCCAGACCATGATGGTGAGGAGCCCCGAGCGGATGGCGTACTCCGTGGCTCGGCACTCGTTGGTGCTCAGGGGGTTCGTGCCGTTCTCGTGCTCGACCCCCACCAAGACGAAGATGGGTCCGGCGCTGATGAAGGAGACGGCCCAGAGGAAGAGGATGACCAGCTTGACCTTCCCCTTGGTGATGATGACTTTAGCTCGGAGGGGGAAGCAGATGGCGACGTACCGCTCCACGCTGAGGGCGGTGATGTTGAGGATGGTGGAGTAGGTGCAGCTCTCGCTGACGAACTGGAAGAGCTTGCAGAGGAGGTCCCCGAAGTTCCAGGGCCGGTACTGCCAGAGGCGGAAGAGGTCCAGGGGCATGCAGAGGAAGATGAGCAGGTCGGAGAAGGCCATGCTGGACAAGTAGAAGTTGGTGGTGGTCCTCATGTCCCGGAACCGCGACACCACCAGCATGGTCATGAGGTTGCCGATGACCCCGATGACGAAGAGGAGGACGCAGGCGACGGTGATGCCGGTGAGCACGGGCGCGGGGAAGAGGTGCAGCGGGGGCTCGACGCCCGTCCCGTTCTCCGCTCCGCGGCCGCCCGCGCTCCCCTCCCGCAGGGTCCGGCGCCGCAGGGGGGAAGAATTAACCCAGCCCCGCAGCCCAAAGCCCGGGCGGCTGCAGAACCCGCACCGGCATCATCTTTTAAAGTTTCTTCCCAAGTCTCCCGGCGTTTCTCACCTGCGCTCCCTGCCTGCCGCTGCCCCGGGTTTGGCTGCCCGCACCTGCCCTGCCCTGCCC
>NW_020799110.1:6410947-6470327 GCF_003259725.1 Athene cunicularia
GGGATCAGGGGCAGCATCACACCTGTAAAGGGGGTGTCTCTCATCCTTGTCCCCACAAAGCCTCAAAGAGAATGTGCGACAGCACAATAATTTTTCCCTCCTGTCCCTCTGTGTAGAGGGGCTGCACCCCTTCCCTCGCACCCCACCTCTCAGGGCGCAGCCGGTGCTCTGAGCCCGCGTTGGCATCTAGCTTAGTTCAGCTGGGAAACACTTGGATGCTGTTTTTCCAGGGTGCGCTGACATGCGTGTGCCCACGGGGCTGGCACTGCTCTTCCGTCGCCGCAGAGCTCTGTTTAGGGGGAGAGCACAAGGGTGGTGTGACACAACGCTGTGGTGCTCGCCCTGGGCCCCCGAACGGGCCTGTTTGTCATTTACCTTCTGTAATAATGAAAGCGTCAGCCTTAGTGCCGTGTCCCTATCCTGATTTGGATGATACATTTTTGCAGTTTAATTGAAATCAGTATTCATCACTCCTGCTCTTCAACCGTGAGACAGTTTTGTAGCAAGTTGCTCAACAGTTGCTAAATTTTATGGGGCATGGGTACACATTAATTGCAGTTGAAGGGAAGAAAGAGCCCAACCTGCTTCTCACTTTGTTTATCCAGCTGCATGTGTAATTGTTTTATATGTTTCTGAAGAAAATTCATGGGCTGTATGCCACCAATGTACAGTTATTTCGTATTAGAAATTTGTGTCCAATCTAATTTAAATGGCATTGCGTTATATTATGGAGGAGCTGGTAACTGCCTTACTGCCTCTGCATTTGGGTTGCCAAATACTTTGTATTGTTACATAGAATTATTTCACTTTTTTTTTTTTGTCTTGATAAATTCTCAGACCAGTGGAATTAGCTGCAGGATGTTGATAATGTTGATATTTGGCAGAGAAAATGGCCTGAAGCTATAAATGTGACTTCTCTGTGTAGAGAGGATCGTTCATTCTCATGAACTTCTTCCAGTTTTTGCTGAGCTGTATCTTGTCAAAAAAGACCATTTTCCTTCCCTCAGAGAGAGGAAAGCTTTCTTTTTTTTTTTTTTTTTTTTTTTTTTTTTTTTTTTTTTCAGAACAAAATCTGTTCCTTATTAAACTAATGCTTGAACCGAGTTGTGTGTAGCAAAACCAACTCACCAAAGTGAGGTAGCACCAGATTTGTGTACTCTGGACAACTTGAGCTTGTAATGTAATGAATTAACAATTCACTGGGAGTTTGATCTGCGGAGTGATGAGCCACTTGGATCAGAAATGGCAGTTGTGCTTTGAATCCAGCAACATCGGTCCCCTAGTTTAAAGGCTATCGTGAGTCAAGGGCTTCTCTGGCTGCTTTTCCTTCATGGGGTCAGGCACAGAAAAAATGTCAGCTGAGAGAGAAGAAAAGCAGCTCCAGTTTTCTGTTTCTGATTGCATTGGCAATTTCAAGCTAAATTTTGATGGGATATAAAGGATTGATATCCCACAAACTTTGCGTGATAATGAATTCCTGCCTCTGCTTTGCATGTGCTGAAGGACAGTGGTGAAGATAGTGGTGACAGAAGATATAAGAGCTGTGAGATAAGATGGCTTTAGGCTCCAGAAATTTATCTACTAGCCCTCAGCTGCAACAGTACTTTTATGTTGCCTTAACAACTGCAGAAAAGATTGAAGTCACTGATATTGGGATGAGAGAAATGAGGAGAAAGACATAGAAGTTAAGTACTTTTTATTCACAGTTTTATCCACTAACTGGCTGTATGAACAGAAGAGAGATTTTTTTAAAAAATAATTTTAAAAAGCACATTATAATGGGCATTTGCCTTTCATGGAACTCTTAAAATATTGGTGCTTCTCTTCACCAGCTTTAAAGCTGTGTTGAGCACTGGAGATAAGGTAGAAGAGTTTCTATTTATGGAGTTTTGAAATCTCTCTCCTATGTTCCGTTCTTTCCATTTTCTTCTCATCCAATAAAGTTTTAATTCTTGTTTATATCATTGTTTGTTGTCATGGAAATATCTGAAGGCTTTGAACATAGACCGATTATGGTTTTATTGTGGAGAGATGAAGAAAATGAAAGACTTCAAGGGAGAGATCTCCCATTTAAAGATGATGCACCTCCAACAATTTGCAGAAAAGCAAATGCAGGGGTTTTTATTATATCCAGGGGCAGAAGATGTTTTGACTTTTATTATAAATGTATTTTAAGAACAGAAGGTAGCATCTGGTATATTCTTTCAAAGGTTATGGTTTAGTAACTCTAAGTGAGTAGTGCTGATGAACTAGCAGTAATCCAACAAAATAACATAAAACCTAGAATGTGCTCAAATGACTTTACTGGTTTTTATACGGCAGTAAACATCTGCAAGCAGACTTCAGAACAGTGTTAGTTTATTAGTCAGCAAAGCTGTGCTCTAATGCCACTGATTCAGAGGCATCTGTTTAAGAATTGGCTTTTTGCAGGGCTTCAGCTCATTGTGCTGCTTGGTCACACCCTGGGAATTAATGTCCCTCTGCATTAGACTTGTTCGCCAAGTGGAGAGAACATGGTTCATCACAGGTATGTTTATTCTGGGTTAAAACTAGATAGTGTTTATTAAATAATTACTAGCATGCGAGTAGTAGATGTATCCTGTATTTTTTTTTATACCATTGGACATTCTCTACAAAGAAGATCTGCAGGTTTTGACTCAAAGCTGTCCTGGCTTTGGGTGGAAATGTTCACCTGACTTGCATCTGTTTATTAATATTCATTATGATTTGAGTGTTGTTAGTGCCAGAACATACAGCGTGGGATTGCATAGTTAATTATTCCCCGTCATACTCTCTTGTTGATAATTCTATCTCACGTTAAATGGGGAGTGATAACTTGACTCAGTTCTCCAGCAAATCCGAAGTTAATCCACTTTGTCTTCACTCAGTGGTTATATGGGCTAAATACCCATGACTCAATACAAATACGAGCTGAAAAATTCACAATCAGACAAAATCGAATGTATCTTGAGGAGAAATTTGTGCCTTGAATTTCATTGTGTTTAAATTGCTGGTTTCTAAAAAGCAGTTTGAACAACTTTGCCTTCCGTGATGTTTGCTAATGCTGTCAGTTTTATATACATGATGTGTTCAGTGCAGAAGTATAATGTGCATCGAAGGCAAGGAGTGTGATTTATATTAACTCTGGTAGAACCACCCATAAAAATTGGAAGATGCTCAAACCAACATGCTTCTGCCATAAGCTGCAGCCCCACTGCACTGACCATGAGCAGTCGGACAGCTTTTCTGTCACAACCCAGTGTCCCAACTTGATGTCATCCCTAAAACTTTCACAAGAAATGAATGGAAATGTCCATATAGGCTCAGATTATGAATGTCTCAGGAACAGGCATAGTATTGCAAAGCAACAGTGATGTGGTGGTCAGGCAGTGAACTCTGGTACCCGTGTAATCAGAGGAAAATGGATGATTTTTAACATGTGACAGAGCATGCAATTTCAGTTTGTTAACATAGAGAAAAGTTATGGAGAACCAGTTATGAATTTTGGATGATTCTGATGCGAATTGCTATAAACTTCAATGTAGCTCCAAATGAAAAAAAGCTCAACCTATGAAAATTAGATCAAATCCAATGAGATCCTAATCAGTCTTCCATTTCTGCTACCGAATGGCACAAGGTGCCTTGGAGGGATGAACGAGATCTTATCTCAGTGTGCTGCTTGATGTTATATTGATCATTACATTCAGTCCTTTCTTAGACCCTAATATTTAGATTCAATCTGAAAAATAAAATTAGGAATCTTAAAATCTCTGTGTCTGAATCAGACTTTTTAACTGTTTGCACAGAGTACAGCAAATGAATCCCTGATCCTGCCTGGGCAGTGAGTACTGCTGCAATACTAACAATAATAATAATGTTTACTAAGGCAAAGAGAGGGAAAAAATAGAAGTCTGTTTCCATGAAATAATGAAAGGGACAATGAAAGCCAGTTAGCTGGCATGTCCTCTTTCCCATGGAAACACGGAAAAGTGTGAACCCTCTGCTGAAATAAAAGCAGTCTCTACAAAAGGAATAATTTATTTTTAAAACCTGTGGGCATCCCTGCAATTTGGAGCTGCAGTGGTGGGGGCTGCTCCTCCCCAGCGATGGCATACTGGTTCCAGTGGGACTTGGTGTGGATGTGGAGACACACACACACAGACCTACGCGTCCGACAACCAAGACTTGAGGCATGTCCAGCTATTCCGAATAAAGCCTAACACAAACATTGGGCTAAATATACTTAGATTATGAGTCCATTAGGGAGGCAGACATCCTTTTGTTAATCACGTAGATGTGCGGTGCATAAAACAGCCACGTGTGGATCTGCCAGGGCCCAGTACAGGGAGAGCAAGATACTGGGAACTGCGGAGAGAAGGCGATGTCAAAAGGAGACACAGAGGTGAAACAGCCCCTGGGGGTGGCTACGGTGGGGGCAGTGTTCCCGGGGGTTTGTAACTCAGGAGCAACTGGTTTCCCTGCTGTGGCATGTTGCTGCTGCTCTGGTCAAAGCCCTTCTCTGTAGGCGCAGGACAAAACCACCCTCTCTCCCATCTCAGGGCTGGGGGTCAGGTTAGATGATCCTTTCGTGTCTTGTTGATTTTTCCAGGGTTTGCTTGAGTTTCATACTTTTTTTTTGGTTGGGGCAAATTTAAAAGTGGAGTGAGTAGACCAAATAATATCCCATGTGTGCTTTTGGGGCAGGGAGTGCATTTGTTTTCAACATTAGGGGACCTCCAGTTTACTGCTCTTTAAAAATCATCTGTGTAAATGATCCTCTCAGTTCAATATATCTTCTACTGTAGTTTGGTAATGGGCAAGGATCAGATGTTTTGCTACTAAATAGATTTCTCAGTGCTTAAATTACTGCCAAAGCCCAGAAACATGAGAAAAACCTCAAGGGAAGTGCTCAGCATTTTGTAGTCTCTGGTCATGAGGTCATTTTCAGTGATTTCTTCAGTGTACTGCTTCCAGATGCTGTTCGTGAACTAGGGTCTGGAAGGCAGTTATAGGGCATTAACACAATATGGTGTTGCTCAGTGGTTTGCATGATGTCCTTTGCATTGCAACCGTTTGTGGCGTTTCATGGCTTATAACTGATACGAACCAATGTCAGAGAAACTATTTCAGACAGGGTGGTTGTTAGGGAAGCCACGGGATGACACCAGTAATCACTGCAAGACTAAGTAACTATTTAATAAAAATGTTTTATATAAAACGCATGTAGAAAAATTACAATATTTCCATGTTACCACAACCTACATTCACAAATAAAAATTTGCTACATCTGCCATTCAACATACAGTGAGATGAAAGGTATGATTCAGGGTGCAAATATACAAACAGAAGCTGCTATATATTTTTCCATTTATCTTCAAATGGGTCCTGCCTGATATTGCTTTATAACTTCCCCCCAAGATAATATCTGGCAAGCATGCCTTTGGATTACTCAGAAATAAAATACGATTATTTGGTGCAGGTAATGCCAGGGAGCATTCCCCAGGCAAGCCTGGGTCTAGTGTTGGGTGGGCATATTGAGAGTTGAGAACATGGAGCAAAATATCCGTGTGTAATAGTTGGTCTTAGCATCAGCTTCAAGTCTGTTGAGTCCCTCACCGTTTCCTTCCAGTCCTTTCTAGCAGCCACGACTCCTACGTTACACAAATCAGTTCTTAGCCACAGGGAGGGTTTCTGACTCTTAAGCTGCCACCAGTAAATCCAAAACACTTTTTCACAGTTCAAATAAATTTGCTTTCAAACAAGCTCCTAAAATCACATTTCTAAAAAAGACAAACCCCAAAAAACAAAACACACACAGAAAAAAAAAAAAACAACCAAACCCAAACAACTTTTTAATATAATAAATTTCTAAAAAAAGATCCTCAAACCTGATAACGTGGGTCAGTCCTGTGCTGAGAATGAAAAGCCTGGTCCATTTGCAAGGAGAACATACAAAAGTCATTTCTGCAATACAGCAGACATCCAGACATGGCTTTGCTCTCCCTAGCCTTTTCTGGCAGGCAGAAAAATTCTGAATTAGTGAAATCAGAAAGAAAACTGTAGAAATATTTTCTGTTCTCTGTTGAAACGGATGATTGGAGATTGAGGCAAACCAAAGTGTTCCAGTAAACGATGAAGAATTTCACATGTTTGATCACCACTGAAAACAGTATGTGTGATGCTACATTAAAACAGCATGTAGAAGCTGAAAGTCATCATTTTAGGCTTATGGCAGCGTTTCTTTGCCCTAACCTGCCAAAAGGAGGGTGTTCCTAAAATTCTTGTGGCTCAAACACAAGTATTTAAGTGAAGTAACATACCTGCTTTTCTGAACGCAAAATAACTGCTGGGGCTTGTGTCTATTCATTTCCTTTTGTTGACAAAGTAAGAGGAAGGATGCATGTTTAGTCATGGGGCCCATATGCAAGGGCTGTAGAGTGACTTAACTACCAGAACGTGGAGGTGAATGTGAGGGTTCCCACGGCAACCTTAGTGTATTAAAACTAGACAACCAGACTTTCTCCTGGCATCGTTTTGCTGATGTAAAGTAATATTTGCAGAACAACTGCCTGCCTTTCCCTCCATATTTTTTTTTTCACTTTCACTCTCTTTTCCCCGCTGTTTTCTCCAAACCTGGGCAAAATGTATTCATGGTGCAAATCGCTGTCACTCCTCTGACAATGCTGCAGGTGTGCTGATTTATGCTACCTGACTTTTGCTGTGGATCTAGTCCACACAACTTACATTTGCAAATCTTTTTTTCCTTTTTTTTTTTTTAATATAAAATAATCCTACTCATAGAGTTAAAAAATATAGCAGTCAGTTTTAATAAAAATTATGGTTTAAAAAAATTATGAAAATTTTCCACTTATTCCTCAAAATAAAATAAAACAGCTTTACCTAAATATGCAGATCTTGTTTAAGTACGGATAGTTGTTGTCCTTAAAATATTAGTCATTGGGGTGTGTTATTCTGCACTACATCCTACAAAATACAGGCCAGTACAAATAAACCTGGAGGAACCATGTCATGCTTAATTTGTGGCAAATGTCTAATAGAATTCCGTATTTACAGAAAACCACTTCTTTTCTGGATCAAGTACTTGCTGTCAACAAATGTAATGGCAGCTACATCACTGAAACTACTGGAAGCCTGGTGAAATCTTTGCAGCACAGCAATTAAGTAAATAGGCACTATCATAATGTGCTGATCAAAATACTGATTGATTTCAAAGTCTCTTCTGTGCCATTTCAGCAGCTGTTTTTATGTACAATATCCTGATTAAGACAGACTAATGTGTTTACTCAAGCCATGAGCCTGAAAAATGCTTAAGCACATATTTAATTTCAAGCATGTAAATACCCTGATTTAGTCAGACTGTTGTGTGCTTAAAATTAATTAGGTGCTTAAGTGCTTTGTCAGATGAGATGGAGACGTGCAGTTTGTTTCTGATGGCATTTCAACTTTTGTAAAACTCAGGTTCAACAAAAACTTCCAGGGTAATTCCACAGGCGTCCGGGAAGCAGTACTTGCAAAGGCTCCTTCCAGGAGCTCAGATATTCAAGGCAGGGCCCCAAAGGAGACCACAAACAAATCTGATGTCCAGTCTCAGCCTCGAGTGACCAGACTCAGAGCATCCTCCACCCCACCTGCCATGGCTGAGCCGGTGTGGGGCATCTCTGTGGAGGTGGTGGTGAGCGCTTACCTGCCTGGTGTTCTGGCCGAAGGTGTCGTCTGTGGCCGGTGAAATCCCGGCACGTCCCCAGCCTGGCTGGGCGGCGAGCCGTGGTGCCCATGCCTGCACAAGCATCGCCAGCTGCTGCTGCTCCTTCCCAGCTGCCGGGAGAGTCATTCGGCACGGTGGGACCTCACGCTGGGTGAGCTGAGAAAGGGGAGTCTGGTAGTGTCCGTATTGCTACAGTGTTTGCTTATTATCCCCCGCTTTATAGAATTTTAAGCTGGTCCTGGCTATGAAAACTGGCTCCTTTGGAGCATAATTTTGCCCTTTTAACCAATCATAAAGGCTCCAAAAAAACTTGCTTCTTTATCCATGTCAACTATGTCACCATTACTGACAGAGACAAAAATCCTATCCTCTCTTTTCAGCTGAAACACACCACCTTGATAGATGGAATAAAGTCCATATTCTGCCTTTCTGGACCAGCAGCTTGTTCTTGCACTTTTCATGAGCAAAATGGGCTCTGGGTAATTAGTCAGCTTGTAAACATATTGGACAAGTTGCTTGGGGTTCCTGATTTGTGCCAACAAATCTGAATCCTCGTTCTCATTTTCACGGAAGCGAAAATAAGTTTGTGAGTAGATGTAATAAAAGCCCGTTTGGGGTATTACTAACTCGCCATTTCTCAGCTCCACGTTGTAAAGGAAAGAGTGGCCTTTCCTTGACGATTCCCAGTTGTTTATTTTTTGTCCGTTCCCTCTTCTGGCTGAGGGATCTACTTGAGGAAAAAAAAAAAAGAGAGAAAATGTTAAATTAAAAGCCAGGTAGTGAAGCCAGTTATCCGCTAGCTGGGGAGTCTGGGTTTTAGTAACAAAGTAAGGAAATCTGCTCTTCCCAGCGGTTCATTAGGTCCATTCTCAAAACAATTTGAAGGTCCAGAGCTGTTTAGCTGTATGTGGGAATTGGTGAGCTTTTGTGCTCACCAGTAAGACAAAAATAATCATGTTGCCACTTAGTAACAAAGTTAAAAGATCCATTTGTGTCCGATACCTTCCAAAGCGGTAGAAACCCTACCAAGCTTTTCATTATTACGGCCTGAATGTCAAGTCTCTCTTGTCTTGCATTTCTAATAGGTCTGTCACCATAGCAGCTGGGACTCACACAACTAACGGAAGGAAATTAAAGGAAAGAACAGAGGAGAATTTAACACTAGGAAGGAGGATATTTTTTTTTTCCCATAATGAAGGTTCCAGAAGAAAATTTAGGGAGGTATCCAGAGATATCTGTGAAAATTAGCTAAAAAACATGTTGTCTGGAACAAGAAGACTTTTTTAATGCTTTGTTTCTTACTACTGGCTCAATGCAAGTATTAAAAAGTGTATGTAAGCATGAAGCTAGCAATCAGAGAGTAATTTCTGTGATCTTTAACTGTTTTTAAAGGTTTTTCCTTACTGCGTGGGGACAGGGAATTCTTCCTGTTGCTGTTGCCGGTCAGATGCGCCGCGATCCTGTTGACGGGACCGCGTGGTTGCTGCCCATCGGTGCGCGACAGCGTCAGGGCTCTTTCAGCTGAGGAAAGATCACAAATGGAACCTCATGTTAGAAGTAAGGATGTTAGAAAACACGTCTGTCCCATTTGACCCAATTTTAAGGAAGAGGTATGTAATTTTTTTAATTGACTAAATCATTGACTGAATGGTTGAATGAATATTGGCTAAAAAGGCTCAAATTTCTCTTTCACTCTTGCTCTTGAAATGTCTTTATACACCTCTTTGTTCTTCTTTCTCTCCTTCCCCCACCCCAAAGTTACCAAGACAACTTAAAATAACCCATTGTATTAAATTTTCACACTCATGATCAGTATCTTTCATGGTCAAGCATTCATAATCTTTACTCCACATTTCCACCTGGGGGTTGTAATGCTTTCACTCAACATATTTAGAGCTGTATGAGCTTCAGCAGAGCTATTCCTCAACTGATCTCTGCGTACAGCAGTTCAGTGATGCCTGTTCCCGAGAGAGCGGGCTGTTTAAGTGTCCCCGTCACACTGTGGTACTGAGGTCTAGAAGCTGAGTCCTCTGCACCCACCTTGGTTACCTTGCTCTAACCACTTGACCACATTTGTGGCTCCTGAAAATTTGCCTTCTAGTAACATTTTGTGATGACTTGCTGCCAGTACAAGATCTTAGTGTTTTTTGCGCTTTTAAAAAATTGAGTCACTACACATCACGTGCCACTAGCAGCTCCTATTTGCCACAGATAATAAAATTATTAAAATACCGTTGACTGCAGAGATGTTTTCCGCATAGCTTCTTGAAATCATCTGTCAACAAACACAGAAAACAAATCAGTTTGTCAGCAGAAACTGATAGGCACAAGAAAAAGAGACTCCTTTCTCAAACTCATAAATAAAAGGATTTGATCAACAAGAAAATAATAATTTTAAAAAGCGCCTATTAATTTATTGTAATGAAATATTTCTATTTACATCTTTTATCTAACGGAATACGTGGGAAAACATTTTCAAGAGATCTCAGTCATCTGAGCTTCAAGTCTACTGGAAAAATTGACCCTCGTGCTCTTCTTAAATGAGAAGAGATAGAGTGTACAACCATCACCCTCCATTTGTAGAATACTTGGCAGTGCGCACTGCTCTGGGATCTTAGCTGAGAAATTAAATTAAATTTTATTTTGTTTTTATACCTCTACCTATCTATCTATGTAAGCTCTTAAGCCAGCATATTTTACTTTGTGCATTCAGCTTTATAACTGCTCGCTGCTGAAATGAACTCGTTTGGTTACTGACAGTGGTGCAGGTGCAGGCACAGGCATGCTGATGGTTTGAGATGATTTACCTGGGTGACTACACGGGCCCTGTATTGCCACTTACTGATGGGTTCTGCCCCGCCACATTTCTATTTATCTACTTATCCATCCATCTATATTATTATTACCATCATCATAATCATCATCACTATAACCATCATTTATTACTTCTGGCACCCAGGCTATCTTACTTTAAGCAATCAGGGAGCTAGTAAGTATATTAGATGTGTAAATGTCCACCAAATAAAACAATGTTTTCCTTATGCAGAATTTCAGGGACTTTACTGGCAGAACTTCCACCAAAGGAACCGAGATCTCTGAATACAAATAGAGGATCTATTTTGGGCTGAAAGATTTACCAGTTAAGTTTCAGCCAGGAGTGAATTTTTAAGGATGAGCTTTTTTATGTGCGGGAGATGGGATTTGGAAAATCATTCCAGAAGATTTTAGCCTTTCTGATTTTTCAGCTAGGCTTATTTTCTCCTCTGTAGCCAAAATTATGTGTATTGTGTGTAAGTCATGCAGAAGATGGCGTTCTCTGAATGCTGAGCGGGGCAAGTGCTGTGCCCAACGCTGTGTGCTTGCTCGCTCTTTCCTCCCCTAATACATTACACGGCTCATGACTAGACCATTCTTCAGGCACCTTTTTACCTCTCACTGTGTTACATTTCACCTCATTTTCTCAGGCCAGCCTCCCTGTATTTCCAAAGAGGGACTGACACCTCTGCTAGCACTCAGATCCGCTCGGTCAGGTAGAAAGCAAGCTCGAGTCAAACACTTCTACCCTGAGGTATTTCAGACAAGCCAACCTATCTCTGAAATTCGCTTAGTAAAAAATGATTGTCTTTGCTTTATTATTTCCTGAATGGAGTGAAACCACTGTCATGGGGTTTTTTGGCTTCAGTGCAAGCACTCTGCAGCTGAAGCTGTGGCTTGACAATTGCTTTGCAATAAAACAATCTGAGAGCCCCCTCCCCTTTATTCCACTGCTAGGATTTGTCGAATTGTAATATCACCAAGCACACTGTTTCAGTGTGTCAGTTCCCAAATACCTTTTTAATTAACTTTCCCAGGTGCCACTTTACTTGCCAGCAGGGATCAGCCGCTCTGTCTTCGCTTTCAATTAGATCCGAGTCTTGGATGAAGTTTCCGATTTCCTCCCCGGTGAGACAAGCAATGCCACTCTTGGAGTACGTGTCCCGGAGCTGCAGCAGAAGGGAAAGCCAGGATTTTTCATCTGTGATGTGCTCCCAGATGTTCAGCTGTGGTATGTCCTAAGTTCACTACATTTTGGAACACGCTTTCTCTCCTTTAAAGCATTTGATAGTATGGTGCACGTTATGACCACATAGACAGCACAAGCACTCGAGTTTACATATTTAACTATGATGGCATACTTAATATGCATAAATATACTTACATTATCTCCATGGACATAAATTTGCTATCCAGCACTCAACTAAATAAGCTTTGTGAAAATTCAATACCCACAACACTACCATTGTGAATCCTTTAGTTTCTCTAGTTCTGCGTTAAAAACATTTCTTTTGCACAAGGGATTTTTCTTCACAAATTATTAAGGATGAAATCAAATACCAGACCTTAAAAATAATTCTGTTCTGTCTTTTCATCCAATGCCACTAACAATTCAGGCTTTTGCCAATGTATTTCCATGCCATATCCTGCCCATATCCAGTTTGGGGTCTCTCTGTAACTATATTTGACCTGATAATACAGAGCAAAGTCCAGACAACGGAAATGACATTTGGGTCCAAGTAAATAAGCTGAATGCTTATGGCATGGGGCTATGTCTATACCCTTTAGTCATAGAGAAAGCTTGTTTTCTTCTGATAAAAAAATAAATTAGTTGGAAGGGAGTGGCAAAATTCCTGCTGGCTCCAAGTGAACCCGAGTGGGAGTTTCCCTCCTGGCGGGATGCTCTTCCCGAGCCCGCAGCATCCCGGGCGAGGCTCTACACACGCACACACAACTCCAGCTGGCGCTGTTGGTTTATGTACGAGCGCCCAACCTGCTGCCTCCAGCACACGCCAGCAGAGCTCAGCTCCTGTTTGCTTTGAGTTCGGCTGCTGCTGCATCAGCTAGAAAGGCTGGCAAGGCTTGTTGTGCCGGAGAAGTACTACAGGAACTTGGAGGAAACAGCAATCAGCGTTAAACATGCGAAGCATTCAGATGAACTTCTCGTTGTAACATTTAAATTTCACTCTTCTTATGCTAAAGAAGTTTGGTTTGGTTTGCTAAACAGATACATTTACTTTACAAGTACCAGTTTCAGCTGTCCTTGAGACTAGGGTATTGAAAGCAACAAATGCGAGCACCTCCTCCCTCACACTCCACGATTTTCCTGCCTGTCAGGAAACAAAGGCCTTTAGGAAGAGTCTTCCCACCCCAGGAGGATTAGGAGAACTCACCCACGCTACCTTGCCAGCCCTACTGTGTTGAAACAGCAACCTTCAGTCTGCAGCAGCAGACTTTATTGAGCTTCACCTACTACTTGAAATGATTTTGTATTTTGTAGGCATCAGAGTGAAATGGAGTCACCACCACAAGTGTTTGTGAAGGTTTCTGTGTCTTTGCTGAGGTGTCCAGTGATATTCTGAAATCAGGTTTCTTGTTTCAAGAACTCAGTTAAAGGGATTAAAGTTATGTTCTTATTAAGGTAAAACTGCACTTAAAAAGTAAGGGCTCTGACAAATAACTGTGCTACCTTCTATAACAAAGTAGCTTGATGAGTTTAAAAACAAAAAAAAATAGGCGAGCAGTTGAGATGTTATTGTTTATTCTCTTATCAGACCTGCTGCAGCTCACCTCTGAGCTTTGCCCTCCAATCTGGAAGCAAACAGTCCTGTGCTTCTGCTTTCTCCTTGCCTGCACACTCTTCCCCCAAGCAGCTTTGCTATCCTGGCACTGAAGCAGTATTTTGCATGCGTTTTGAAATCCTCAGGGGATCCAACCTTGTATCAGCACTGTGTGATAGCAAAGGTTTGGTATTTCTGCTTTGAGCAGAAAAAGGCATCAGGGTGTTGTAAAACTTACTCAAATGAGGTTTATCTGTAGCCCTGAAGTCTTTGAGGACAGAAATCCTGGAGGGACGCTATCATGTAAAACTTCTATTCTAGGACTAGTATGTGGACTATGTTTTCAAAACAGAAGGAAGTCCGAGGGTATTTTCTTTGCAGCCCGGTATCCTGAAGCATAATGAACTTTATTGTGCTCGTGTCTCAGCACTTCCTCCCATAGCAAAACTGTTAAACAAATGGTCATATTCATAGTCCTACTCAGATTACCACAGCTGGAGAGATAAACCTGCTAGTTACAAATTATTCTTTTCGTAAAGGTAAAATTATCTTCAGTCTGTGCAGCCAAATAGTTTGGTGAAGGTGTAGAAATGCAGATACTGTGGAGAACAAAGGGAAGAAAAATGGGCAGACAAAAATGGCAGTTTTATCTTTTGGGATCTATCCCACATGCACCATGTGGATGTGGGGTAGCAGACTATGTTTCTAGATAAGTTTTTTCCTTGTTTATTGTGCACCAGATGGCACACACAAGAATGTGTGCTTAAGGTACCCCCTACAGAGCGGGGTACTTACTTTGTAGCCCAGCAGAACTTCGGCGTGGGCAGATTTAGCTTTCCACACCAAATGCAGGCTTGTTATTCTTCAGAAACAGTGAGCTGTATTTGGAGCGAGTGGCACTACACGTAGTTGTGTGTCCCAGGTGTAAATATTTGAATACAAGGAAGGGAAAGATAAGTGTGGTTACTAATTATTTAGATTGACTTGCTTGTTAGCAAAGGACTCTGAACCATATGCTGAAGAGACATGAATGCATTTATATATATTTTTTTTTTCATTAGCAGTATTATGTAAGCTGATTTCATAAGATCAACAGATTTCTGTGATTCTCCCATCCCCTCAAATATGAGACAGCCCATATAGACTAAATTTAGCAGGAAAATCCACTTTATACAATCCCCAAGCATGAGCATTGGCTCATACTGCAGATCACTGCATACCCTTTACCGTTTGCTTCACAGAGGACTTTGACATCCCAGAAGACTCCACTTATTAAATCTGATGGGGAATAAATGCACAGGTAACACAGTATTTTTACATTTATGCAATACTTTCTGAAGTTGTAGAACTATAGTACACTTACTTACCTGCAGTTTACCTTTCCGCCAGGGAGAGCAACATACTGGTACAGTTTACAGCAGGACAGTAAATTTTGGGCAAGACTCTCAGGGAAACCCTGAGTACTAGGGGTCAATGAAAAGCAGGACCACACATAAAGGCTCATGAGACTATCAGCTAAATGAACTTTTCTTGGCTCTTTTGCAGGATGAGGAAAGAGTTAAGCAGCAGCTAGCAGGCTTGAAGCGTGGCTGCAAGGAGACCAAAGCATCTAGACTATACGGGTCATTTCTCAGCCGTCACTTTGCAGAGCATTTCTGAGCCACCTTTCTAAGCGATCTCCGCTAAGGAGTGAGGGAAATGAGGTTTTTTGACAGAGACTCAGGGTGTGGTTAAGAGTACGGAGAGGCCCGGAGTTTCCCGACTCCAGGCTGTGTTTATCTTCCTCTACCTTCTCCCGTAGAGCTGGAGCAGACGGGAGGGTGCCGTGGGCCAGTGACCCGTAGCTGTGCCCTGAGCTCCAGCCCCGCGCTGCTTCCCCCGCGCTCAGGACACGCTTCACATCACAGAGCACAAATGTGTGTTTGGGGCTCCCATAGAATCCCCGAATGGTTTGGGTTGGAAGGGACCTTACAGCCCATCCAGTCCTACCCCCTGCCCCGGGCAGGGCCACCTTCCACTAGCCCAGGTTGCCCAAAGCCCCGTCCAACCTGGCCTTGAGCCCTTCCAGGGAGGGGGCAGCCACAGCTTCTCTGGGCAGCCTGTGCCAGGGCCTCACCCCCCTCACAGGGAGGAATTTCTTCCTAATATCTAATCTGAATCTACTCTCTTTCAGTTTAAAACCTTTATCCCTCATCCTACCCCTACACCCCCTGATCCAGAGTTCCTCCCCACTTTCCTGCAGCCCCTTTCAGCCCTGGGGGGCCGCTCTAAGGTCTCCCCGGAGCCTTCTCTTCTCCAGCTGAACCCCCCGACTCTCTCAGCCTGTCCTCACAGTAAAGGTGTTCCAGCCCCCAAGTCTATCTGAAGTCACTTTTGGGTTTGGTTGGTTGGTTTTCAAACCTCTTAAGACTCCTTCTTGCAAACTTTTCTCCAAAATACTGAACCCAGACAGAAGTTTTCCAAAGGCATGTGCACGATTGAGGATTCATCTGTTGACTTTCAATGGATTCAAACTGTGGATTATAAGAATCTTCATAATTATCTGCAGGTTCTTTAAAATCAGCAGAGGTAGCACTGGTATGGTCTGCTGACGGTGCAGCCATGGAAAACTGGATTTCAAATCCAAAGTGCAGAGACGAGTTAGTTCACTTTCACGTTGTTGCTGCGGGACAGTATGAAACCTGACTGCTAGGTGGGAGTTCTCAGTACAACTAAGAGGCAAGATTAAAACAAAGGTTTCTTCATCTCTCCTGATTATCAGGAACATCTTCAGAAGATGTAACTGCATTGTACTAAGTATTTTATGGGAAAATTGTTTTTTCTTTCTTCCCTCAATGTACCAAAATGATCCCCAAATCCCTATTTAACATGGCAGCAGGCAGTTTATTTGCCTGGCTCTTTGCAGCATTCAATCTGTGTGCCAAACCAGTTCAGATCTGTGTAATTCTAACACATATGTCAGATGGAGAGGATTAGCATTTTCTTGAAAGTGAGCTCATGATCTCCTCCTATGACTTCTGAGCAAAGTAGTTGTGACATTTTGGGCTCCTCCTGCTTTGCAGCGTCCTGACCTCTTTCTGAGCAGGGCTAGTGGGACTCCTGTCCAAGTTTACTTAATGCAAAGTAGCTCTCTGCATCAGCTTCAGAACAGGAGTTTCTGATAGATTTTAGCACATGCACAAAAGACTCTTACAAAGAAAATAATATGTGACCTACTTTGTTTATCATAGTTCATAAATCCCTAAGAAAGAAATTTCATCCGAGGGATCTATGTGAAGAGTCAGTTAAAAGGTGATAAACTAACTTGGAGGAAGATTCCTGCCTGCTGGAGTTTGAGCAGATTTTCATTCCAAATGTTCAGGGAGGTGCTACTGCATTTGAAGGAAACAAAACTTCTTTCAGTGTTTCCTTTCAAAGAGAATAGAAACAAACATGAAAGGAAGCCCAGGGCACTACAGAGCACTCTTCATGTTGTTCACATTTAGGAGTTGGTCTTTATTCTGTGTTTTTCCAACCTCCTGATGGATTTGTCCCCAACCTACGACTTGTAGCAGAACTTTTGTTTTTGTGGGTAAATGTACCAATTCATTAAAGATTTTTTCAAGAGCTATGTACTCAGCTTGTAGATGTCTACAATGCATGGTTCATATCCCCTCGACCCATCACTTGAAATCCTCCATGGATATTCCTTATGTGTAATTTAAAACTTGTTTAGGGTCAGTGTTGTAAGGCAAAATTAATGTTTGTTTTGAAAAGAACAATGAGGAAAACAAGGAGACACCCACTCAAATCTGTCTCTTTTGAAAATGATAATGTCACGTTTCTTTCTGAAGCTTTCAGATCTTAAAATCTCATTGTACAATGATAAAATATTTATAGGTTTCCACACTGACATAGGATACTATGAGAGAGAAATTTGAACCATTTTCACCACTGGGTACACTTGAAAGTCTTTGCTACTCTCAATGCTTGCCTTTCTGCAGTCAATTTTTGTCTCTAGTAAGTGTAACTTATACTGAAAAGAATTTGTTTCAAAGGTTCTGAGAGTGTAAAATTACTGTTTTGATGAAATTTTGCCACAGTAAAACTGTGAGGTCATGACACCAGTGGGAAGGAATGTTGTTAGCACCCAGTTAAACAAAACCAAGTTCTGTGCGTTTGTGTAGCGCTAGACCGAAGCAGCTCCCCAGCAAAACCTCTGATTGTTCCTGGCTCCTTCATCCTATTAAAGCTTACTTGGTGAACCATTTAATTAGAGATAAACCTTAATCTGTCCTGTGGACTCAGGACCTGTGTTATGTGGCATGTCAAGGAAACACCTGGCAGTGGACCTGCCACCCGGTAGTGTGACTAGTAGGAATCTGTAATGATTCTGAAAATGTATAAAAGTGACAGGAGGGGAGAAGTGTCTTGAAAAAGTTCTTGTTCCTCCCTGATCGCAGTGATGAAGATGTTTTCAGAGGACAGAGGTTCAGATGTATTTATATGTATACTTCTCCCAGTGATGCAGACAGCTGTTATTACCGCTGCTGTCACTCCCCGACAGCCCTGTCACAGCAGAGCTGTGCTCATTTTCCAAGTCAGAGAAAGCAGAGTTGACTTTCTGGGATGTAGCAGCTCTCGATACTGATTTCTCTGCTGAGCAGCAAAGGAGGTCATGTTTTGCCTCACAGGTATCAAAGCATGTAATTGTAGTGCTGTAGTTGCACTACAAGAGAGAGAATTTAGTAGTAGAATTTGTAGTTGCACTACAAGAGAGAGAATTTAGCCATTCTGCAGAGGAGAGCAGCCCCATGGCTGTGCTTTACAGATGTAGTTTTCCACCTCCTGGGAGTGTGGCTCACACAGGTTTTTGTCACCAAAGATGCTGTGACCGCTTAAGTCTTCCTTCACAAGCCTAACTTAGGTACCCAATTCCCACCTGAATGCTGCTCTTGGTTTGGGGTTTGCTGCTCCAGCTGCTAGTTCCTACCATGAAGCTGCTAAATATTTGGCTGTAAGAGCAGAGTAAGAGATGGCTGTGTCAGCTCTGCTCTCCGAAGGGAAAGGACAGTCCGTGCCCACCTCTGCAGCCTCCCAGTGCATGCGTGGGGCAGTGCCACACTCTGCTTCAAGGGCATGGGTCATGAACAACTTCATCTTGTCAAGCCTCCCAATTAAGCAGGCACAAAGTCATGGTTTGCACCAGCCAGCGCAGAGTTAACCTTGCACAGTGGTCCTTTTTGCACATGTGCCGGACAGATCACATCTTGGCTCTTGCGGTTTGTTCATTCCTTCGTGGTCCATGTGCCAGATTCAGACCTCATGTTTTACTGTCAGTTGCAAACCATTGCAAATTCGTGAGTTAATCGTGATTTATACTGTCATGGGATCAGAACGAGGATCTATTTAGCAGTGCAATGCCTTCTCTGCCTATGGTGTTACACAAACAACAGCAGCGATCTAGCTGACCCAAAATGCACCTTGGAATTAATTTTTTCAGACCTGATGTCTCTCTTTCAATGTCCCAAGCAGTGGATTTCATAACTAGAGCAGGGAATATATGTGCATATGCATGCCACACCCGTTTCCAATAATGCTGTAGCATTAGCAGTCTAGATCTAACTCTGGATGTCGTATTTTTAGTTGACAAAATAGTTAACATTTTGCCTGTTAAGGTACTGTATATATTTTAAGCTTTTTTATTATGTCAGTTATATAGGGGTATTTCCAGCAGCATAGCATCCTTTATAAGCACTCTTTATCTTGAAGAGAATTAGTACTTTAGCTTTCTACAAAAAGCCAGTTCTTGAGTAGAACAGGAGCAGCAGCAGCAAGATTCTCCAGGTCTGTACACCTTCACGAGACTGTTGAAATGACTTTATCCTTACAATAACATATATATCCATTGTAAGGCCCATATGGCTATACTTTTCTGTATAGATCACTATACGGAAGATCACTAAGGTAGAAACAACTCGTTTCAGCTGCAGATCCCAAGGCTGGATTTGGCCATGCAGCTATTACTTTACTACATGACCAGACTTGTGTGAAGCACTAGATGATGCTAAGAGCCCCTTGCTTAGGGAGCGAAGGGAATGTTTACAGCCGCTTTTAAGTCTTTGGCTATATTATATTAACAAAGTGATAATGTTGAAACAGGTTCATTGCAGCCCCAGCTCTGGGGGAAGCTGGGAGGAAATCCATAACACATCTAGCTGCCTCTGCAACATTTCAGAAAGAGGGAGAATTGTCTCTGGCGCATAGCAAAGCCTTGCTAAGCAATCAACTTAAGCCTTGAAGCATGAAATTTGATTATCTTTACCATAGGTGAGTGCTTTTAACCTCCACTGAAAATGGCAGACAACAATTCCTCTTCAGAGGGCCAGATATGTAAGCAAAGAAATGATGGTTTCGGAGGCTTCTTCATAGTAAAGCATCTGTCACATACCTCTCTGTCTTCGTCTGGGCTACAGTTTCCTCCTGGGACAGATTAAAATCGGTAACAAGGCTGGAGGTAGAGAACTGAATGAGATTTCTGCTTCCTCACTGAGGGAACTTGCCATGTACACTCCTCTGTGTTGGCATTGTGGCTGGGGATCCTGTTTTGGTGTGTGCTCCCAGCTGCCATGAAATGCTGTGGGTGCAGAGGAAATGGGGAGAAGCACCTGGGGATGATTTTTCACTTATGTGACACCACTTCCATGTTCCTGTAACTAGTAAAAAGGGAGTAATGGATTGGACCATGTATTTGTATTATACTAATTGGATGGACTGTTTTCTCTCTTGTGATTGAAAAAACATTAAGATAAACTCTCATCTCTGTCCAGCAGAATCTGTTTTCCTGCAGTCTTGGTTTGGCTTGGTCTGCAACATATTTAATCCACATTGAGTATGTGTGGATTTGGTCTTGTATTCATACCAGCACAGTCATCATGAGGATGTACTGATGGAAGTGGTTGGTTTGTATTTTCATCTACGCAACTATGCATCTACAGCAAGAGCATCGTGTCATCTAAGGTGATACCTGTTGCCATGTGTACACTTTCTGGGTTTTTTCACTCTGTGTCCTACCTCTGTGGTTGTTTTGGGACTGGTGGCTACTGTGCTCTGGGGAGTGATTCTGGTAGCAGGTGAAGTGGACACTGCATATACTGGTGTCTGTTTGCATTAGCTTTGATAAAGACACTGGGAAGTATTGTGGGCTGCTCTGATCTGTGGCATGTGGATCTGGCTCCTGGATGGTTGCTGAAGCGCTACATGCTTCAGTCTAGATAATAATTATTTTCAAGACACGAAGGATTTTCTTTTACGCCTATAGAAAAACTTCATGTCAGGAGCTAGAAAGATGCATCTGCTCAGTCTTTCATGCTGTGTGATTAGTATAAAAAAAATAACAAGAAAAGAATGTGGCCACAAATATTGTAGCTATTTAGCCCTGAGTGAGGAACATGGAGGACTTTCTGGGAGGGAGATGTAGTGACTCTCACTCAGGAAACACTTTTAAATCCTTTGGTGTGGTGGTACCTGCACCATCTCAAATCTGTTTTCAGATTCACCGCTGTGAATTCATGGGGGCTGTGAGAGCTCAGGGACCACCCAGGTTACTCAGGGCTAGACAAGGCTGTCCAGAGCATTAGAGGGAAACTTTAGAGGCTGGTGAGCAGGAAACACATGGCAGTGAAGTCAGTGCAAAACTGGCAGAACTCGAATTACTTGTGCAGATTGCTGGGTTATCAATCAGTTGAAGCAAAGCTGAAAGGAAACATTGGCTTCAGTGAACACGCCAATGATATCACGGCGTGATTAAAAATACACACGTTTTTATGTTACAGAAGGCATTGCATAAATGCCACGCAAACACTTTAATGGAGTTACAGAACCACCTTTGTGTGTACCTGGATCTTCGGTGGCTTGTTTGTGTTTTCAGTGACACAAGCAGCAAAGGCATTTTCCTTCTGTCCTGAAAAATGGGTCATCATATAGTGGGGAGCTGAAGTTCCCCATAGCTACTGGCAAAGAGAGTATTAAAACAGCTCTGTGCCCAGATTGCCACAGGGACAGAGCCTGAACTGGTCTGGCATTGTTTACAGATGGCAGATTTTGCCAGGTGCAAGATGTTTTCTCCAGCCTGTATGGCACTGAAACTCGGTAAACAGAAAAGGCTTGAGGAAGAATAGAAAGCAAAGCTGTCTCCTGGGTCAATATGCGTTTTAGTTTCATAATTCCTACTCCAGAGTTGTGTAATATTTAACTGAAAAACATTTATAACAATATTTAACTAAAAGTAAACTGCAGTGTACTTCACTGAGCTGCAGTATATTTACTCTTGGGGCTAAGTTTTTTGCTTTTTCTCACTCAAATTTTTCAAGTTAAACTCAAGCTGACATCAATTTGCAAAACAAGAACTTGAGTGTCTGGGAATAAAACCCATATAACAAACACTTCCCCGGCCTCTTCAAAGCAGGATTTCCTTATTTACTTGGGAAGGAAGTTGGAAAAGATTCCTGACAATAAATAGCTAATGTAAAAAATCTTAAAGTGGAGAACATAGCATTTAAAAAAAAAAATAAAAATCAGTGTTTTAGAGCTGTGACAATGACAATGATTGCTATAGGCAATCCACTAGCTCATTCTGGGCAACCCACAGCACTTGTTTTTTCCAGTAATTTTTAGCTCCCACTGAGAAGTGAGCTAACACAGGAGTAGTCCACCAAGCAAACCCTGGAGACTTTTTCATATCTTTGCAAGCAAAACATTCCCAACTTGTATATTCAACTTTGGTCATTACTCTTGTTTGTCTGAACACCACAACTATATCAGCAAATTAACTACTACTCTGGTCACACAGAGTTGTTAAGTAATTTATTAACTAGAAAGTTTATTCCGGTAATGCAAATAAAGTCCATCTGAAAACAAAAGATAAGATGTCAACAATTACCAGGAAAGAGCTTTCGTGGAGGTGCTTTGAGTCTTATCAAAGTCTCATCCTTCTTCATCCCAGGTGTCTCCTCAGACCAGAGTACACAGGATTCAGGAATCCCTATAATTTCAGACGGTGCTTCCAAGTCAATTTTTAGGGTTGTTGGGTCTTTCTATAGCTGGAAATTAAAGCTCCTCAAATGCTGCCCTCACCTTAGTTTCACCACGGTTACTGAATCAGGGGAAAGGAGCGATGACCAGATCATTCAATGGGAGGTAACATGTAGGGTGAGTGCAAGGGTCCTGCGGTGGGTAGGGTGGAAATTTTGCAAATCCCCGCTGATCCCATGTCAGCAGAGGAGCCAGGCAAGCCCCACGGACCCCTGTCCACTTGATCGTTTTACCAAGGTTTCCTTTGCATCCAGTGCAGAGGCAGTGCCTGGCCAGCCCTTCCCGCTTGACCAGGACAACTGTCAGTGGGGCCACCATGCAAAGACAGATGACAGAAGAAGGTAGAAACTATTTTTTGAAAAGTTTGTGTTGATTCTGGGTGTTCTGGTAGCTGTTTCACATTAGGGACACCAAACCATTGCAGAGACACAGCTCAAAGCATGGCAAGCTGCATAAGGGCAGCAAAGGATGGGAGAAAACACTTAGAACAGTTTTTCTGCCAAAGAAAATGTCCATATGATGACATCATCTTGATATAGTTGACCTTTTTTAAGGCTCAGCTTCTAGAGTTTATAAAGGTTCTTAGATGTCATAAGGAAAAGAAAAAAAAAATCAGGTTTTACAGTGAAGGAGTAAAGAATGGAAATACAGCAAAGGCATGTCCTGGAGGTTCAAACATAAACCCAGATATTAAAGGAATCCAGACATGCCTCTAAAATGTTTCGCAATAGTAAAACCATTTCAGACTTTTTACTGATGAGTGTTGAAAACTTGTGTTGGCAGAATCGGTGCATGAGATCGCCATGGAGCAGGCTGTGGAGGATGTTTGTGTCCTTATTAAAGATACATGGACATATGTAGGTAGATATGGAGAAGCACAGCCTGAAGTCTACATCGCATGTCAATACTACCTGTCTGGGTAAAATGTTGCACTTCTTTAATTTCCTGGATAATTTTGGATTATGAGTATATACTGGTTAAGCTGGTTAAGGATTTATGGGCTTTGAAGTAAGAAAAAATTTGAAATGTTGCAACAGATTGTTTATGTGGAAAAATTAAATACAAAAGTAATTTCATTATAACTGGGAAGAATTATCACCTAAAGGCACTTGAAAAATAATTGATGATTTCAATCAGCCAGTAAAATAGTTCTTCAGCACAGTTGATTGTAAAACTACCTCCATGACTGACTTAATTAAAACAATTACCTAGGGGCTTGCCTTGGCTTAAAATAATATGTTCCTTCTATGGCTTTTGGAGGCAGGTGAACTTTATTTTTTTGGCTTCTATAAGGCTACAGTCAAGTAATATATTTGGGACAATTAGGTCCTTAATCACCTAGAGAAGAAATATCACTCCATAACTGCATCCTTCTCAGCAGAGAGCCATTACCAGCACAGAGAGTATTGCAGCAGCTGACAGGAGCACTGAAACCGAGTGGACGTATGCAAAAGAGAGTCACTCAGGGGCTTAATTTTAAAACGGGGACCTTAATGTTGCAGATGCAGTTTTGTGAAAAAAAACCCACCAGGAGATAATGATATGGCATCACAGAAATAACTGCTCCCTCTCAACCAGCTACTGTTGGCGTGGGTGGTGGGGGAATATGATAATCAGATAGGATATGATACCTACACACACACACACACACACAAAGCACAATTGGTGAACAATGCTTTTAAGACATGCAGTGCAGTGTTAGATGTGTTCAACCCTACTCAGTGAAAAAAACAAACAAACAAACAAAAACCAAAACACTTCATGCTCACTTCCTTCTTGCTCCTGGACCCATGATCTTGCTGTTCACCTTGGATCAACTCTGGGGCTCATCACAGCCAGTACAGCTTATTAATCCAGCAAAAAGACAGACAGTTCTGGGCTAGCAACCAAGTCTGGCTCTATGAGGAGCCCAGCAAGCCTGAGACAGTTCAGGGAGAGGTGGGAGCCAGCAGCGGGGCGAGGAGGACCCTTCGCTGGCCATGAGGAGGGCTCAGCTGCCCATTCAGCATCAGCCTTAGCTACTCCAGTGTCTTTTTGTCAGTGCAGAGGTTGAATCTGGCTCATCTTCAGGCTCTGTTTCTTGTAAGTTGATACTTTTGAGGAAAAAAAAAGAAGACTCCGTGAATGGCTTTCTAGTCATCCCTCTTACAAATTTTTGTAGAGCGTTTTCAGGCTGCTGAAACTCACCCGTCAAACAGATTAGTGGGAAAGATCTGCCTAATGCTTACCTGTTATGAAATACTCATTTTGGAAAAGAACTACTATTTATGAGAAACACAATGCTCATTTCCTCTAGATTTTTTTTTTTTTTTGGTTTGGTTTTGGTTTTGTTTTCTTTGTTACCAGCAGTTTCATGTTTAGCAACGGCTTTCCACGAAGGAAATTGTAAATAAAGCCTCCGTTGAATCTGCTTTCTGTTTCTGCAACCAGCTACATTTTGAGGTGCCTCCCAGGCATAAAAACAGTATGTCCACACCATAGTGCCTTCTGGGAGGCCTCGTCTTGGGCCAAGTGATGGTTGGTCAGACACAGCCTGGGAGACATCACCAACAGCTTCTCCAAGATGATGGTTTGACCATCCCAATGGAAGGATTTGTTTACAACTCCCAGCCCTTTTTTGACTGCGTTTGAAAGAAATCTCCAGTTCCCCAGTCTGTTTTTTATGGTGTGGTGACAGAGAGTTTTGCTGATATATTTAAGGGGGAAGGTGGTGCAGGGCAGCGTGAGAAGCCTTCATCCAAGTCTGTGGCCTGAGCTTCCCTTTAATGAAAGGATGGGCTGGGGCTATGGGTCAGTCATCCACATGCCTCCTTCCACCACAGCTTCTGAACCAGCTTTCAACTACACTGATGTTACCCCCTGCCAGTGCCCAGCTGTGTACAGGACAGTTGCCTTGTTTGGAGAAATACAGGTTCTTCTTCCCTGTGACATATTTAAGAGAGAGAGGTGGAAAGTGGAGCTGGGGAAGCATGCCTCATGGCTTAGTTGTGAATATTGTGAGGTAGATGTGAATTTTAAAGAGAGACATCTGTTGAGACTACAGTTTAGCTCTTAAAATAGGAAACACAGGACATTTGAACTCACTGTTATCAGTACAAGAATGGGGCATGAAGTTGCAATCTTAATTTGAGCAGCAAGACCACTATAGAGCCCACCAGGTTTGCCAGTGCTACTGTTCTACTGATTGCTGATGGATACACAGATTGTACTTAAACTACAAGATAGCCAAAGACAATGAGTTGCTGTTACAGCTTGGGACAGAAGGGTTACCAGGGTTGCCTCCATCAGGACTGCCCAAGAGGAGAGAGCACTTTGGAGATGTTGGGAGTGGACTTCCAAAGAGTACTCAGCTCTGTACATAACTATATTTCCTTTTCTTCAATGTGTCTTCTTCAGACACATTTACCACCACTGTCTCTGTCACAAGGAAGAGGTGCTGGTTCTAATTTTGTGTCAGTTAAAACTGTCCACAAGGAATGGATGCAGGTTTGGAGAGCCCTTTTTTTGCAGCTGGCCTATGGAACCTCATCTTTACAAGACATTCATAGGGTGGAAGTTAGAAATACTTTATAGCTATTCCAAGCATAGTTTGTTTTTTGTGGTCATACTCTCTTTCTTTGCTCAGAAATTTTTTCCAGGGTCACTTGAGGATGTAACCAAAGATTTACAGCAGCTCTCCCCAGCCTGCCATGCCTGCAGAAATCTCAAATTCACCACCTATGTCCACATTCAGTGTGAATCAAACTCTTTGAGAAAGAAGCACACACATTCCTGAAAAACCCATGTGTACAGAGGTATGTCAAAGCAGATAGGTGCTGAAAGTGCCAGACTGCATACGTGCCTATTGTATAAGTGCTTGTATTTATAGCCTGAAAATTATAAACAGGAGAGCAGTGTTTCTAGTAGTAATCTGTTTGTTTTCTTGTGCTTGTCTTGACATGGCCACATAGACATTTATTCTACAGGGAGCACAATAGCTGGATGGGGATAGCAGAGATTGCAGATAATACGCTTACAAACCATTAGCAGGACAATGCAGTAAAGGCCTTTGAAGTTTCCCATAAAGAATTCAACATCCCTGAGCTAACCCAGGTATGTAAATATGCGCAGAGAGCAGGGCAAGGGTTGGGGTCTGAGCCTGGAGGAGGGCTACGGCAGCAGGAGATGGAAGCTGGCGGGCAGGAAAGTTTTGGTAAGAAGGAAAGCAGATGTGAGCACATTGTTTGTAAAAACTCCCTTCTCCTGCTTCCTGCCTGCACATGAGGCACCCTGTTGTTTTGAAAGAACTGAGTCAAGACCCAGGGCCACGGCTCCTGAGATGGGTTTTGATGCTTCATCTGATTAATCACACAGAGGAATCCCCCTCTCTCCTCCAAACAAGTGCCTCCTTTCCTGCCTCTGCTGTGTGCTGTGTGGGAATAGGCTCCTCTCTAGATAGGGCCAATGCAGATGTGAGCCCAGGTTCAAACCGCGGTGTAGATTAGCAATGCTCCATCTCCACTAAACATGTCCCTGACGTGGGTCTCCGATTCCCATCGTCACAAACAGCATCGCAGAAAGAACAAGAGCAACACCAGCGTTGGGGATCAGGTCAATTCTGTTGCCTTTGGGAATTTTAACCCTGATTCTACCACAAACAAAAAGATGTGGGAGAATTTGGTGCAACCACTCCACAAATTGCTTTGGATTTTAAGTTTCTTTGTGTTAAAGAGCAAGTATTTTTTCCTCAAAAACTGAATGTTTTTGAAGGTTAGAGGCCATGAATTGTCAGAGGCATCATTGCCTTATTCGGAAAAGAACCTGTTGCACATCAGAATAGGTTTAACGACTTCTTTCCTTCTTTTGAAAGTCTCTGCCTCAGCCAGAAAGGTGATATTGCCAGCCAGCTGACTGCAGGGGCTCCGGATTACGGTTCTTAAAATGCAATACAGGAAGTCTCTAGAATTTTATAAATGTTCCTGAGGCAAGATTTGTAGGAAAAAGCAATAACTTCTGCTTCATTTGCACTTTGTAAATCAAAACAAGGGCCTGAAGGGTAGATTACATTCCTCATTCATTATTCTGGCTTGCTGTCTGTTTGACTTAGGCTGTGTCTGATCCTCGCGGCCATGTAACGGTTTTAAATCCGGAGACTTGTACGCGAACAAAGCAGTTCAATGGCGCGCCACGTGAAGGCATGACTTGCAAGTGTACAACGAGTGGGAGTTGTGTCTTCAGTCTGACATTTAAGCTGCCAGTGCTTGCCTGCATCCCACTAGAGAGAAGTTTGTGAGTTATTGGTTCTGTTCATTCCCCTCCTTAGAGACAGTCCAGGTGTAATGTGTTATATGAGGTGAGTCTCCAGAGTCCGAGAGCTCTTGTCACTGCTCATGATGAAGTGCATGGAGAGAGAAGAAAATTCCCTCTGACCTTATGATTTCATGGCTAGATCTGGCTGAAGACTGAATGGCTGCATCCTCCCCAGGGTGACAGGCTGCCAGGTTCCCAAAGGTCTGAAGAGAAAACATCTGTTGTTCCCTTCCCTTGCTTTTAGGTTTTTATGAGCTCTGAACTCCTTATTATAGCTTTTAGGGCTGGAAATTTACTTTTATTTTCTTTAACAAATACACATTTATTAATCAGTGCTTGATTATTCACCTATTTCTATGAGGTGGCGTTGCTGTAGAGAGTAAATTGCATCAAACCGATGGAGACATGTGGTTCAGGGAGAGATCTGCCTGTCCCAGAGCTCCTGAGAGCTACACTGGGCTCCTTGTCACACTTTTTCCCTGACTTTCAGACAAATTATTCAGCTTTTCTACCACAGTGTGTCTCTGTCTTCAAGGGGACCATCAGGTGAAAGAAATCACAGCACCCATCTCCCCCACAGGCGGATTATGAAGAATTCATGCCTGAAGAGCACTTTGTGAGAATTGACTTTTAAGACTGAATTATTGATTCCTTGACAAACCTCTCCTTTTTTTTCGCACAGGGAAGGAATGTCATGAGAAACAGATTACTTAAAAACTCTACTAATGAGATAATCCTTGCAAGTAGTGCTGCTCTGGACTTGAAATCTCCATGTCTGCATAGCTATAGAGGTGTATGAATGAATGCACACTACTATCTATATATAAATATATTTGAATACCTGCACATAGTCTGTGTAATTCCTACCAGTGTGCGGTAATCCTGGTTTGGTGCATTTAGCAAAAGTTTGTTTATTGTCCTTTAAATACTCTGTATGACATCCCCAGATGGAGTACTACTGTAGTTGAACCAGTTATCTGTTTTGCATATAAGACACCTGTTATACATCCTCTATGTTAAGAAATTTTAATTTTTTCAAGCAAATGCAATCCACTATTTGTTAGGCATGTAGCTCTCCAAAATCCATATTACTTTGCTGTTTCTGACAGCCTGGAGCAGAGCCTTGACGTATGTTTAATGTGTATTTACATTGACGTGTAGACTTTGCAGTTCTTGAAAAATCTATTGTATTCACCTCTTTCTTTTTCTCAGATTCATGTAGGTAGAAGGCGTAGCGTCCAACCTGGCTTCCAAAGTTTTTCACCTGGTTTCTGCTCTTGGTTGGAGTCTCAGCAGTTACAGCAGAGCGCAAAAGTCTTGTAAGAGAAAGTGAGCAGGGCGTAAGTGTTGGGTGATCGATCGGGGACAAGATACGTGTCTTCTGAACAGAAATATCAAGTGCAGGAAACATTAGCTGAAGTAAATGTAAAGGCCTTAGGTTGTGTTCATTTTAAGACACAATTAATCTAACAGCATCAATGCTGCTAAATCTGTACAGTTGCAGAAGGATCCATGCTTCATCCTGGCGCGGGCAGGATCAGCAAAAAGGTCAGCCGGTGGTCAGCATCACGCTTCACTCGTTCATCAGCACAAAGCTGAATGCTTCCAGAGACTGAACTTCTGCGCCCCAAGGAGCGTTTTTAAGGTTTGTGTTACCTCTTTGTGAAATCCAGCTTTCCAAATGCAAAATATATATATTTCTGAAGCATTTCTTCCTAGTCATGGTAACTGAACATTCCTGTGAGTCAATTCAGAGCTGTGTGAGTGTGCTGAGTGGAGGGAACATAGCTTGATGCTTGGGCTGTGCCGTTGGCAGCTGAAATAATCTAGTCATGACTTGCAAGCTAAGTGTTATGAAATCGCTGATACTGGATAAACACGGAACATCTGGCTTTCATCCCTTTTTGACTGTAAAGAAGTGCTCACAGTAACACTGATTTGAACTGAAGATTGTAAAGGAAATGTACAAGTATGTGAAGATGCTTACAGACCTCTGCGCTTGAGACATCAACAGGTAAATGCACCGAGACTTGGCTACACAGGCGATCCCTGCAGAAATCACAGAAGTGACACAGAGGCATGATTTGTGCTGGGAGACTCACCCAGCTAATGGGGCTATTGTCAAGCCAGGGAGAAATGTCACGCCCTTCAGGAACTGGTCTTCAGCAACACAATGAGGGATCTATTGGAACAAGCACTGCAATGTTAGGGTGCAACCTTACACTAAAGCAAAGTCAGACTAATGGCTTGTTGATGCTGAAAAGGGACTGTCCTGTCACTCAGCTGCTTACTCTCACTGTTTCTCTTGAACTAACACTCACCTGTCCTTGCCCTGGGCCACAGAGCAAAACAGAAATTAAAAACAACTCCATATAGACAGAGAATAAATTTTTTGGCAGTTTTCTCCCTGACTGGAGTTTCCCCAAATGTTTTGTTTTTACAGCTGATGATTTTTGGGTTTGAAATGTGTGTGAGTGTCTTTGGGACCATGCATTGGATGCAGTCCTGCCCTCATTCCAGTTCATAGCAAAAGCCACATGAACTGCAGCAGGAACAGGCTTGTTTTATGGCTTACAGCCTGGAAATACTGTATTCAATGCAGCATGGCTTTCCAAAACTGAATGTGATCGACAGCATCACTGTAGTGTTTTGTTAGGTTAGATGGCCAAATAATCTGTGGAGAAGCCAAATGTTTTCTTTATAGTTAGTCAAAATGCTTTAAATTACTGGTGAAGAGCTGCAAAATTTTTAGAACTCAGAACATAATGCACATGTAGTAGAGTCAACTCTGTCTACTGGCACAAAGGGGTGAAACTCTCTCAAAATGAATAGAAATATTTCAGATAACCCTAGCAGGGAATTTGCCCAGCTGTGTTTCAGCTGCTGCCATGCAAAGCCCTAGAGAATCAGGCCTTCTCCAAAGAAACTGAGTAAGATCTGCACTGTCGATAAGTAGGAATATGTATTTTTTCTATCTTCAAACAAAAAGTGCATAGGACTCAGATGGATGAGTGAATTACTGTGCTTAACGAATGTTAGAAGTTCTGAAGCTATTTACTCTGGCTGGACTTGTAGATCAAACAGGAGAAAACCCACCTTGGCTTAAAACTCAAGGAAGAGTACTTATCTTTTTACTTATTTCACCTTGCAGCTCTGATGGACTTAAAGCCAGAGCTCTGGTAATGTATTTGTGTATTTGTCTAAGCCCACAAAAGATAATCTTAGCCCTAGAGGGCTTACAGTCAAAATCGTTACCTTGCAGCTCCCTGTGTACATACAGACTGCTGTGTACTGCCAATTGAAATCCTGTGATAGTTCACCTCCGTGTGTACTTGCAGGGCTGATGTCTTAAAAAAAAAAAACCAAACCAAAACAGCTGGGCACAGATAACAAAACCTGGTGCTGCTGTTGGGTTTGTAGGAAGGTCTTTCTGTTTCAAAAGCCTTTTATTAATTGCACTTGTAATCACAGAAGAATCTTTGATCAATGCATTTTCAGACAGAAGTAGGGAATGGAGAAGTGCACCCAGAAAGATGCTCTATCTAATCCTATCCCTCCCTGATCAGTCGGTTTACAAGCTTTCTCGCACTTGTGTGAAATGTTAATGTGGAAGGGGGATACTGTGGCTCCAGTCCCTGCTGACATTTTCAATGCATTTCCCAGGCCTGTTTTTCCATCCTGCAGTGTAAAATTAATTTTGGCAAAATCTTGAGTGAATTAAACTGAAACAGAGTGATCTCTTTGCTCAACTCATATTTGCTGTCTGCCTGATTTATGTTGAAAAGAGGCACTTGGGCATGCCAATTATCCTGTCTTTTATTTGCCTTGTGCATTGAGCCTTTGGCTACTAGAATTAAACTGGAAAATGCAATTAAAAGCATTAGCTGTAGCAAACATACCACAAAATATCATTATATGCTTGACAATGTTCTCCTTCATATTGTTAATCCCTGCAGATCTACCTGTGCTATTAGATTTCATATATGGATTTTATTTTTCTCAAAAGACTACATTAATTGGAATGAGCAAGTTGCATGTCTAATTACATAAGGAAAGAAAAGGAAGATGTCACCGTACTGGAAAACCTCACCTGGCTTTTCTTGGTGAGTATGGTCTGAACTTGAACTTAGCAAACATTGTTCAAACTTTAAAACATTTGCAGCAACCTAGACAATGGTTTTAGATGAACAAGTGCTTGGCTTGGTGTATCATGGAAATTATTGCGTGTAAACAAAGTTGTCTTCAATGTGATGAAAAATACAGAGGTGAAGCTCAGGTGATGGTGACCTGGGCAGATCCTTCCTACCTACACACCTCAGCAGGGAGCACAGGCTTGTGAGCCACGCTGGTGACATCCTCCGAGGAACAAACTTAGGTAAGGGTGTACAAATGTCCCTCACTCCTCATTCCCAAACTAAAATAAATGATCCAAGGAAAGCAAAATTCTTACACAGAACGTAGTTACAGTACATTGGAAAGCCGGGGAATACACTGCTGTTGAACACAGCACTCAGATTCCTGTGGTTATTTCCCTGTGAACATATTTTGGAAAATAAAAAAAGATCAAAAAGCCTGAAATGGTATTAACCATGCAAACTCGGGTTGCTTGCCTTGGCATTAAGTATGAGAGTCCAAGAATACCTAGTGCTAGTGCCTCTAAAAACACGGAGTTTTATGACCTTCTTTATGGTGAGAATATATATTAGAGTCATATGCATTGCTCACAAAACACTTCTCAAATATGTCTCTTAAACTCTGGTAGAAACACACCATTGCAAAAGAAACTTGTTCCCTCTATTGCAAAGGCCTCACAGAAATCCCTGTCACCCTCAGTTTAAACCTTCTCTCTACCTGTGACTGCCACCAGGAAAGTGTTTCCACAGAAAACAAATGTCTACAGCTCAAAGAGGTACATGTAGGAGAGATAAAAGGATAAGAAAGAAATACGAATTTGGAGAAGTCAAGCTCTGTGGTGACATATCTGCATCTCCAGTTAGGTGATGAAGGATAAATAGGCTGGCACCTCTGCAGAGTTAAAACAGATCAGGCTGGAAAAAGGTGACTTTTTAATTAGCCAGGGCCTGCATTTCCAGCCCTGCATGCTGTGCTGCATGCAAACCTGTTAAATGCCTGGTACATCAAATCCCAACAGTAACAAAAAGCTGAAATTACAAGCATAAAGTGGAAGAACAGTGTTCCTAAGAATGGTAGCGTCAGCAGTGGCGGTATCTCTGACCGTGGGTTGTTTGACTGCGATGTTTTACCCCTTGCTAGCCCTGATAAGGGTTGTAAAAGGCAGGCAACCAGGCAACTTTGCCCAGCTGGACTCATTTCACTTAATGATTATCGCTCAAGGTGGATCAGAGGGAAAACCTAAATGAAACTTTCTATGCTCAGGGGAAACGAGACTTCAGGTAGATAGGATACTTTAAAGCACATAAAAGTACTCCTTTCCTTAATTGTAAGGGATTTCGTTTTGGCTGGTGAAATTCGGGTACCTCCAGCAAGGTTTTGCTAAGGAGCAAAACTATCCTGACTTGCACCAGTTCCTAACATTTCCCAAGATTTCTTTTTAACGGCTTTGTAAGAGTGATGCTGACCTTTTGTTTATGACGCCTCCAGCAGGGCACGGCAGCTCAGGCTGAGCCAGAAAACAAGCAGGGTATTCCGGGCCAACCTCCTTCCTTATTACTTATGAGCAGCAGACTTGTTTAATATTTGAAGTGCTCTTTACTGAAAGCACACTGGCTCGTTTCTTTTCAAACATTTCAGGGAAACAAACCGAGTGGTGGGGCGGAGCAGAGAAGGGGCAGCAGTTCCGCATTCATCTTTCCTTGGCTGATGAATTTATTGAAGCACCAAGTCTGAAAGTTTTGACCTTACCTGTGTTGCAGTTGGCGTGTTCGAAAGACTCTAGTAAAATCCTATTTATGCCCTGTTTGTTTGTTCAGTTACTGCTGTCCTTGCTCTGGTGTCAGAGGCTCCTTCACGGGCACATTAGATGAAGCAATTATAAATGCGTGAGCAAAAGTTTTAGAATCCAAGTTAGCTGTGTTCCTACTCCAACCTCACAGTGACAAAGCTGTGGGTGCCCACAGTCCCTTACGGCTGGGGCAGTGGTGACCCGCTGCTGGGGTGTTGGGGCTCCCTCTCCACCAGTCACGGGCCCAGAGCTCCTTGGGGCAACGTAGGTGGCTTGGTTGGCCACAGCAGACTGTAGCTAAGTCCTAAACCACCAATATGTCAGTAAACTAATTTCTGCCTCACTAATAGCTGAGTCTCCTCAGCTGCTCTGAGCAGCACAGTATTTTCAGAGGACTCTCCACGCTCCCAAGCCTGCAGCAGCTTGGGTATTGTCAAGAAAATAGCAAACCTGCTCAGTCAGTGCAAGTGCCAGCTCATGACAGTATGTTTATGTACTGAAGTCCTTACTTGAATAAATACTGCTGACATTCTGGTGAACTGGTGGATCGTGCGATGCCTTGCACAAGCAGGCTGTAGAAATCATATAGTTTAAGTGA
Organism: Athene cunicularia; assembly: GCF_003259725.1. Lineage (NCBI taxonomy): Eukaryota > Metazoa > Chordata > Aves > Strigiformes > Strigidae > Athene > Athene cunicularia. The sequence continues at coordinate 6,445,150 of NW_020799110.1, forward strand.
AACACATGCTGTTGGGTGCCGGGCTAGTTGTGTGTCCTGGCCTTTGGCTGCTCCATCTCCATTTGGGAGCACAAGAGGGGCTCCTCAGGCTGAAAACTAGCTGTTTTGATTGAATTCACAATCTTTTCCGGCAAGCCTAAATGAGTAAACGCCCTCATTGTTTTGCCTCATGGTTTATGAAGAGCTGGCACCCATCCAGCACTTTTCAGGAGGGAAGAGAGAAGTGACCCAAGTGGTGGAATTCCCCACAGCGCTACCTGGGAATCAACAGCGCCCTGCCCTGCAGAGAGCTGGCTCTGCTCATGGGAGAGCTGCTGCTGCTGCTGCCAGGGCTAGTGGAGGCATGAAAGTTCAGCCCAGCTGATCTCCAACCCCTGCTGGTTTTGTTGCTTTTTAAACTTTCCTCTCTTCCCTCAAGTGCTCTTCTTCCTACGCAGTAAAGATCCCCTGGCTCCTGAGACGTTAGGAAAAGGATGACCTATTAACAGAAAAAGCACCTTCTGCTTCAACTTGTTTTGCATCTGGAGAATAAGTGACTGCAAAATCCTGGCACATATTAGCTTTTAATGATTCTTGTGTCCTCATTGATTTGAAAGTTGAAAGATAGTTGGTTTTGCTTCCAGCTCCAGCTCTGAAACTGAGGTTGGGTCAGGCTGAGTTGCTTGGATGCCTGCAAGTGAAGTTTGGTTACTCCTGTCACCAAAGACAAAGAGGTGCTGAGTTAACCCTGCTGCCCTTAACTGATTACAGGTTAGTAAATAAGTCTGTTAAGGAAGTTCTATGAGGAAGAACACCCAGCTGTGTAGGTTCTGCTGGGTTAATATGCAAACAGTAAATGACTTTTCACAGCCCAGGAGATATTGTTCTGGGCAGGCACAGGAGAGGTGCCCGGGTAAGAATAAACTCTACTCAGGATAAAGTTGCATTTCAAAGTGACACTGAAAAGTGAGTTAAAATCGGGATTTACATTTTGAAATAAAGGGTCAAAGGGATGGGATGAGTAGCTGATATAAGTAAGTTTATGCATCTACCTCAAGGTGACAGGTTAGCAGACCCTCTCAGAGCTTGCTTAAACTCAGACACTCCCTTGGAAACTCCATCAGGTGAGAAGATCACAAGTCTAAGAAATCAAGATGATCACACTCATCATGCCCATAGTATATTTTAGTTTGACTAAAGGGACCATTATAAACCTACAGTCAGCCTATAATCCTTAATGAAACAGTTCTAGGTTTGTACTATTGCAACATACTATTATATACTAACAAACTATTGCACACATATGTATTTGTGGGTGTACAGATACATGTACACACATCTAGTTTATAATAAGTGGTTCCTTAGTGGGTGCTTAACAATATGCATTGACTCAGGCTAAAAGCTTCTGTTTTACCAGCTTCACTGTATCGCTCATGGTGAGCCATGCAGTTCCATAGGCCATTTCCACATCTGTAGTCTTTGGTTTTCTTGATTCTGCTGTGGAGTTGGACATCACCCAGCAAAGTCTATGTCAGTGTCCCAAGAGAGTCCTTACATACAATATGCCCCACCTGTATGCTAACCACTCTGGGGTTTAACATTAAATACAAATCCACAGTGTGATATCTGATTAATCACCTGAAATCTGAGCAGATCACACAGGACCTGAACTAAGCAGCTGGCTTAGCACTAAGCTGTGCTCAACACCAGGCTCAGACTGTGCCTCCAATGCACTGCGGTGACAGGAAAGTAACAAACAGTATCTTCCCTCCCTCGACTGTCCACACAGATGACCAGAAGCAGGATCTGAAATGGAATGGTATGGTGTTTTGAGAGTCTGGTAAGCTCTGTTCCACTTTTGCAGAGGAAACAGTGATGAAAAATAGGAATGCAAATGGAAATACAGCCCCAGCACTGGGCGCAGCCCGTGACCCCTTGCACTCAGCCTCTCCGACTGCAGCAGGGAGGTGAGATGGCATTTCTGACTCCTGCCTTTGTATGCTTTTCAGCATGGAATTTTTTTGGGGAGGAAAAAAACCTTCTTGTAAGTAGATACAGTCATACTAAATGTATGCTGCTGCTTTGCTGCACCTTTCTTACTCTGCAGTGCTTCACAGCCCACGGCACATTTGCATGGCAGGGATGGAAGCACTGGAGCAGACGATGTAACGGCAGCTAATGCAGTGAGGGGTGTGTGCATGTGCCTGGATGCTGAAAAACATCAAAGGTAACTCATCTGATCGCTAAAATAACCCAAACCTCAACTGCTGACTATGCCAAGTAACACTGACTCCCGTGGGCCCCCGAGCAGAGGGGCTCTTGGAAAGGGCCTCTCCTCCTCCCAGCATCAGGAGCAGGGTGTACAACCCTGTAAAAATCACCTTTTTCTTACAATGAGTTGTCTCGTGTACCACTAAAAGAGCGGGGATGCCATGGCACAAGGGCAGAAATAGTCTCATTTCTCCAGGTATTCCCCTTGGAAGTTGAAATGAAACCATTTCCAGGGGTGCTCGCAGCCCTCCACAGATTTCTGAGGATGTTGCTGTGCCTCCCTGCATTCCTCACTGACAAAGCCAGATGTATATGAAGGCAATGGGGATAGTCCTGAAGAGACAAGCCCTCCACCACCACCTGGCCATGCCCTCTGCACGGCGAGGCAGCCTTCCCCTCGCTACACTCCTCCACTCTTTCAAATCTGCAGACTAGAAACATGCACAGGCACCTACAGCAAGACCTGAATAACTGCACACACCCCAACCGGTTTGCAGAATCTGAACTAATAGCAGCTAGATCGGCTGAAAAAAAATCCTTATGGTGTGCCAAGGACTCAAAGTGATTCATGCTGAGGAATGGTTCTGAGGTTGTTGGGTTTTGTTTTTTTTGTGGTTTTTTGTTTTTTTTGGTTTTTTTGGTTTTTTTTTTTTTTTGCAAGAAGGCTAAGTAATTTCCCATTAGCATGCCTTGTCCGTGCGTGAATGCACAAGTCAGGGGCTGTGTTGCCACAAATGTTTTGGTGTAGCTCCTGCAGTAATGCTTTCGGTTTTATAGTGTGTTTTTAGAAACCTGCTGGACCTTTTCAAACTAGCGTTTGTTTTAAATGCTCCCTCTGCTGGCTACAGTGCGAGTTATTGTATTTTAATTAAAAACCTGAGACTAAAATCCTATTGGAATGAAATTACTAGATTAACAGTAAAAATTCTCTTTCTTTATCCCTCCACCATTCTCTGAATTCTACATCTCGATGGCACTGTGTGTACTGCACCTGCCCTGATATCGGCACAGTGTTTGTGGGAGAGGTAGTTTTCTGTAACACCTATTATTATTGTTGTTTTAAATCTCTATAGACAAAATAGATTCCTTTAACAAATTCCACCTTTCCTATATCCCTAGACTGTCTTGTGACAGGAAGTGCTGTGGTTTGTGGAGATTACGCTTCAGAAAAGAACAAGTGGTTGTGATGGAAATATTTAGCGTTCTCTTGCTTATATAAAGTCAGAAAGAGTTATTTAAAATATAATTTCTGTAAAAAACAGTTTTAAAAGAGCGATTGCAGGGTTTCTTTTTTGTTTTCTTTTGCCTGTCTTCCTGTTGAACAGTTGATAAACACTTTAAAATGCTGTAGAAAATCATTGTGAAAAATTATTAAATTTATGTTAGGGATAAAACTTAAGTCTTGTATTAATGATGTGCTGCCAACTATTTAAACAGAATTTCTAAAAGAAATAAATGCCATTGATATAGCGCCAAAAAAAAGAGTGGAATTAAGAGCAAGGAGAAATGTGTGCTTCCCCGGGGAACAAAATAAAACATGGCCTAGGTCCAAAGAGTTTTCTAAGTGTGAGGCAAGGAGCAGCGCCCAGCTGGGAGGGATGCAGGTGACAGGTGGGGTTTCTGGATGCAGAGGCACCAGGCTGTGTGGGGTGGAGGGACACCTGGGTCACAGCCCCACCATGCACCCGCTGCGGCTCCAGTCCCACCAGTGAGGGTAGGAGGTGGGAAACAGGGAGCTGCAATGGGAACAGGGAATCGCAGCTCCAGCACCACTGAGGCATCCAGTGCAATCAGAGATGCACTTGGCACCAGGCTCGTCAGCCTCCAAGTGTGTCTCTCCCATGAGTTTTGATGTGTCAGCCAGCCCCAGTGGATGTCTCATACTCAACAGCACCATAGTTCTGCAAAAAATCGTGTGCTGTATCTATGGCAGATTAACACTTGAATTAAGACGCCTCGCATACTGATCTAATGCCATTTGAAGGTGCTGCTGAGGATTTTGTGGCGGACACTTTGTCAGTCCTGGGGTGGCAGCTCAGTGCAGCACAGTCGGCAGCAAGCCCTCCAGTGGGCACTGGCTGTGCATCCCCCCGCAGCAGCACCTGGCCTGTGATGATGTGCACAGCTGCACCCAGCCGTGGGAGACACGGCCCTGGCATTGCCAAGCCCCGCACAGTCAGACTTCTTACTGAATCTACAAAAACATAACTGGAAAAAAGTGTTCTATGAGTCTCAGCCTGGTTTTAATGCATTCAATTTAATGCAAGCAGGCCTATGAGTCCTGCTGACTTAAAAATAGGCTTGTAAGTCCTTTGAAGCTTTTTTCCCCAGCACTTTTTTCAGCAGGAGAAAAGCTTTATATTTTGTGAAAGTCACTGGACCCTGCTGGACAAAATGGCAAACCCCCACATTAGGATGTTTCAAAAGTAATGCTGCAATGACCACTAATAAATGAGAGAGCAGGGGAAAAAACTGGGTAACAGTTCAGAAAGAAAGAATGTGAAAGGAAGGCAAATAGGAATGAAAAAGGAACCAGGACTTTCACTGGCTAAACCAGATTTAAAACATATACATAATCTATAAACATATAAAAATGTGTTTATAGATCAGACGGAAGAACGCAAGTCTCGCTCTCTTCTTGAAAGAGAAGAACAGCACTAGTGCAGGTATTGTGTACTATTCAACACCAGCAGACGTGGTCACCATAAATCATTTGATTATGAAGTACAAGGAGGTCACCCTCACAGCCCACGGACACACAGACAAGGTTTCCTGCCTTGAAAACAACCACCTTGGCTTTGGTTCAGCATTTCTTCAGGAACTCTGAGGTCTCCCGTTTTGTGTCACCGACCTCTGCTAAGTGAAAACTCAAACTGGAAACGGACATCGGAAAATAAAACCAGTAGTCCTAGGATGAAAAGAAAAAATTACAGATATGTTTCACTTTGTTTATTTGTTCTTCGTTTTGATAGCACATCTCAATCACACTTGCTAATTAGATCTTACAAGATCTTTCCCCCTGCACAAGGAAAGAGGCAAAAAATGATCATGCATAAGACATCGAATGCATTCACATCAGTATGTTGTACTTTCGGGTTTTGAGCATCATAAATAAGAGAATATTAAATCAGCTGGTTTTGTTTAACATCATTGTTACAGTTATAGCAGCTTAAAAGGTTTAACACAGGTTAATCCACTTCTAACATTTTCATTGGAAAAAGTTTCTAAGAAAGTTTGTTAAGTGATTAAAAAAATAGAGGCCCAAACACTACAAAACAATGTTTTAAAGATAAAGCATTTCTTTTTAGTTTGTAGGGCTTAAAACTCACAATGGCCTTTCTGCTTAGGTCAGGGATGCGATTTTGGAATTACTTGCATGAAGGTTAGGAAATTCAACTTATTTGTGATTTTTATGACCATGAAACATCTTTAAATGGGTTTGGGTTTTCAGAAACGCCGAACGCCCATGCTTTAAGAGGTCCTAAGCTAGGGAGACAAAACCTTCATTTATTCCTGTGAATATTGGCCAAAACACTGGAGACCTGCTAATATAGTTCTGAGGTCTATGGCAGTAGGACACAAATGACTATAGGTTCTGTGAGTTTTGGGTTTGTGGGGTTTTTTTTTTAAGCTTACATTGGAATGCTTTGATGGCCATTAGGAACAAGATATTCTTGCAATGGATAAAGTCTAATTATAGGAGGGGAAAAAAAAAAAAAGCTATCTACAAAAAGTAGCTAGCCATACTCATTGATATAACGAAAAGAGAAGTAGATAAACTTCTTTTCTTTAGAAGACTGACTTTTTACTACAGACAGGTGAAATATTGTTACAAATACTTGATCTGATCCTACAGCGCGCGAAGTGCCCTAAACCGCTTTGGGAAATAACCAAGGAATGAAGGTGCTAGGTATGCCCGAGGAAACACTTCGGGAGACTAAAGGAGACACTTTAGGACTAAACACATGAACAAATCGAAGTGTTGTAACATGCATTAATCTTAATCTCTTGCTAGCAGGCATCAGCTTTCTGGAGCCCTGCCTGCCAGCCCGGATGAGCTCTCAGCTGAGTTAGTGCTCTGCTGCTGGGAGCTTGCAGCAGCTCAGCTGGAAACAACCCAAAACTTTCAACTTTGGGCTCGGGAACTGCATGCAAAGGAGAACAAAGGAAAAGTAGGAGGAAAGCTTAGTTTGGACTAACACTTACTCCAAGGTCTACACTGAATTTTAATCAAGTGTCTTGTGCAGCTATACACTAAAAGGTTTTTTTTTTTATAGCTGAAACTTAGACCTCTTTTTATATGTTATAGGATCCATCACATATCTTTGCAGCTATCACGTACTTAAACCATACAGCTGCATGACAAAAGTAGTCAAGATATTTTGACAGAACTAGCTAATACTGTAACATCTCATCCAAGCTGTGTTGCGATCTTGGATGTCATATCAAGCTGGTGATGACTTAGTAAACACATTCAGTCCAGTTATATACTTACTAGAATTTTTTGTGCCAAGACTTTAATGTGCTTCAGTGCATGAAGGAAATTTACAGCCAGCTCCATGAATATATATTCCAGCTCTCCGTTTCATTTCAGTTAAAAAACCCAGCAGCAATTATATTATAGCGTCACAGCAGATATTTCTAACTTTGCTATAAACAAATGTTGATCTAAAGCTTTGCAGACAGCTCTCAGGCAAACTTAATTATTACAGAATTTATAGCAATATTAACCACTTTTTTTCCCAGTACTACAGTTACTACTATCTTTTAAAGATGGCAGGTGGATATAAATGAGATCTTTTCTGACATGGGTTTACTCTTACAGTGGGAAAGCCAGGAAGAAGCCTGTTGTTTCAACTCAGTTTAACGATATTTTTCGACTCTAAGTCATGGTCTAAAGCCAAGTAAATGGAGCTGTTTCCATACAGTGGAAAGGATGCTGGAGCGGACCGTTCTTCAAGATTAGTAATTTGTCTTTAGAATGGACATAACTTTGGTTGCTGTCTATTTTAAGTGTAAATTGTATCTACTGAAGTTGTGTTTACGGGGGACAGGAGGAAACAGTGTTTAAATTCAGAAAAAAAGTCTGAAGTATTCTACAGTGTTAGTTGGATATCTTGTCCAAAATTTATCCTGATTCCAACTGTCACTTGGCTGCTCTAATTCCACCAAGTCTTTGTAATGATCTAAATGGAAGAACAATCTGACCACTGTTGAAAAAGCTTTGGCTTGTGACCTCCGTGTGAACCTATGCCCAGAAATGAGTTTTAGCCTGCATGACTGAGCCTACCAACATCGAGGCCTTGTCTCATTAATAGCTTTTCTTAATACATACAACCACATTAACAACATGAGGTTTCTAGGAAGCAATGATTCAGCAAAGCCATTCTCTCTTATTTATTTTTTTTTTTTTAAGAACTTTTCAGAATCCTGCCATAAGAAAAGCTCTAATGAAATTGTCTTTGTCATGATCTCCCAATGGCCAAGAAGCCTCACCTTATGGTACTTTGACAGGAGCGAGGACAGAGATGAGCTAACTGCCCAGGAGGACCCGCAGCCTAGCAGCACCACCCGCCATGGGGCACAATCCTTGGAGCCTGCTATGAGAGAAGGATGGAAAATCAAGAGCCACGGGAGCTGTTCAGTGCCTACCAGTCACCATCACATCCCTGTGCTTCACCAACACCTGTGGATTCTGTTTCACAACTCCTTTGTGAGGTAGGAAAATACCCCTCCGTCTCTTGCAGAAGAAGAAAGTGAGGCATAAGGAGATTAAGTTGTTCTCCCACAGAAAGTCTGTGGTAAAGCTGAGGATGAATTTAATCCATTAGTTTAGTCATGGGTCAACCATTCTCTCCTCTGTGCCTAGAGGCACTGGGCTTTTGACAAAACCTTTATTTCTGCAAGCCATAAGCATCCTGGGCAATATACACTGTCACAAGTGGATTTGCTTCCTTGTCCTGCTTGTCTGAATTTTACAGACTGGCTAAAACTTTTTTTGTTGTTGTTGTAGCACACCAGTGAGATCATCTTGCCTAGTGTTTTGCATTAGTCTCCAAGACAGACAAAGTTTAGCTGCAAACTTCAGATTTAAATCTTGTGTATAGATGAGAGCCCACTTCTGTTTGCTTGCTTCCCTCCTTCCAGGAAACATGAAATATAATAAACACTACAAGCACAAAATAAAAGCCAATGAACAAAACCTTCTACTATTAATTACAAACATTAGTGCAAACCACACAGCAGATTATTTTTAGTAAGCTCAGCATTTTCTGTAAGGGGGTCATACAACTGAGGCTTTAGCCAAATAAGTAGTCAGCTTTGAAGTTCGCTCACATAAGCAACCTGGATTCTGCTGCTACACATATTTTATCCCACATATTTGTATGTATGCTATAATACTTGTTATTGAAAATATATTTAGTCCTGTGATTTTATAAAATATAAATAACTAAAAGGCAATAAAGGCCAAATTCCAAAGCTGAATTACATGTTTGGCTAAGACTTGCCTGGCATCATCTTAACTGCCCAGAAGAGCTTGCTTTTATTTTTTTTTGCTTTTATTTTTTTTTAAATGTAAACGAACCATTTGTCTGCGTGTCTAAAAGCCAACACCTAAATCAATGCTTGACATTCAAATGCATGGCTCTGCTGTCAAAGATAAGAGTGCTCACACTTTCTTTGACATCAAGTGCTCACCACTGTTGAAACCTGGCTCTCATTTTTACATATTCAGATGTAGATGTAGGTGGTTGGCTTTACCTCACATCATTTGAAAACTGAGGCCTTTGTGCCTAATTAAGAGTCAAAGCTTGAAAGCTGCAGAAGTTAAGAATGCTACAGGAATGCTGATCTCCCTGCTCAACATTGTTTATGCTTGGCAGTAGTCATCTGAAAGAAGGTGGGAAGAAAAAAAAAAAAAAAGAATCAAAGTTTGAAAAAGTATTTCTCAAAATGCTTTGCTGGGCAAGGCCAATCGAGCTAGTGAATGCTGTAGTCAGTGGTGTGTAAATCCCAGCAGCTGCAGCTGAAGGGATGCAGTCAGAATTTGGAAAAGTGCACTTTTTCATTGTTTGCTCTTTAACAAGAACAGAAGCCAGAGTTGCACACCCTGTGACTTCTAGAGAGACTGTCTCTTCAGAGGTTTTCATCCAGCCATTTTATATAGCTGTTCCTGGTCTGAACGCCCGCAGAGAAATCAGTAGGCCAAATGGTGAATATCATGCAGCCATGAAAGCAGTCATCAAAGTGATCGAGCGTGACTTCCACGCCGGCGTGCTCCAAGCGCTTGGCGTACATCGCCCCGTCATCTCGCAGGACGTCGTTCTCACAGGTCAGGATGTAAGTCTTTGGCTGCAACTGCAGAGTTTCATTTTCTGCAAGGAGTGGGACTGCGCGTACATCAAGCAGCGCTGGTATCTCCCGGATGATTTCAGCCTTGCCCGTGGTTTGTATTACAGGCTTGTAGTTCTTTTTGAAGGATGAAGGCAATAGAGATGTCCAGTTCAGACGTCCTCTGAAAGAGAGAGCTTGGCCAACGTCAAGAGCAGTGTGGTTGTTGATCACCAGTGAGTGAGCCAAGTCATAATTACCGTTGAAATAATCTATCCAATAGTTGATCATGACATAACGAGGAAGGACGGGCATATTCATGTTCTGCTGATAAGAAGGTGTATTGAAGTCAAATGCCTGAAGGACTGGATAAATTAAGGCCTGCAGTTTCGGTCTGATGGTCAAATGCTCATCTTTGCTAAGCTGCGAAAAAAATACAGGACAGAACTGGGATTATAAAGAAAATAAACATTACACTACCAACCTCGAACTTCATACAAACAACCATTCCTTTGACAATTTTTAGGCTGAATTCTGCTCTTCTGCAGATAATGTTGCTCTTTTGTCTGAAATATTAGCAGCCTGAACTACTACTTCTCTTGTAAGGGTGGCCATTCAGGCAGACCCAGTACCTTGTCTCCAACAGAAATCAGTGGCAGAAATCTACTGAAGGGAGTAAGTAAAAAAGAAAAGTGTAAAGTGGCATTTCTCTAACACAGTGCCCAGTTTAACAACTGGCAACTGAGGGACTTCCTGAATCAAAGGAGCTGTTCTTGCTTTTAACAGCTCTTCATGGATTCTTCTTCCATGCGTTTATCTGTTTTTCAGCAAATGCAAATTGCTGGCATCCACAGTTTTCTCTAGCAAAGGCTCACCACGTGCAGAAGCACCTCTCTCTGTTTGACTTGGCCCTGCCGCTGCATTTGATTTGAGCCTACCAATTATACATTAGGTGCTCCCTAATTCTTTTATTGGAAAAATCAGCAAACGCTTGTTTTGCTTCATCTTCTACGTAAGATACACAGTTCTCTACCATATCTCATCTTGCTATAAAAGAATTATGCATCAGGAAAATGAATTAGGAATGCTTTTTCCAAAACATGGTACTATCAGTGTTTATCAGTCTTCAACATTGAGACTTTTAGTGTAATTGTCTCTTATTAATTTTTTCACCCTTATTCAATATTGCAGGGTTGTCATGATAATTAGTTGTCTGGACATGGTATCAGCTTTCTTATCACCAATGGTTATGGCAATACAAAAAAGCTAATAATAATATTTCACTCAACCATGAAAAATATTATTAGTTGCCCCAGGCTGCCTTTAAAATCTTTACTAGATTAAATTCAGATCACATTTAAACTGCAGATACACAAAAGAAATTTCCTTAAAATTGCAAACTGCTACAGGAAGACAATTTAACAGAGGAATTAAGCTTTATTTATTGTAATTTTTGTCCTTCATTTGTATTTGAAATAAATAAAACCATATTTTCAGAGACAAGCATCAAAAAATAGGAAGCTAAATTGCTAAATTACAAATGTGCCTCGTTACCTACTTAGAAAAATAAGTAATTCACCCAGCAAAAGGGGTGAAAAAAGTAATTTAGCTACTTGCTCTTAAAATCTGCCCCATAACAACTCATAACTGTAGTAAGACATTGCAAGCAATGTGATTCATATTGTGACTGACTCATTTTTTCTTCTGTAAAGTGACTAGCTGCTGGCTTTCTACCATTCTGTCTTTAGGGTTGGCACATCACCTTGTGATGATGCAGCACAAAGAATCTGTCAACCTATACTATACGCATCACTGAATTAGGGACTGTCGTAGTGTAACACATAACAGACACTGGGTATTACCTGCTGACACACAGCAGCTGCCAAATTTCCTCCTGCACTATCGCCAGAAATTGCAATTCGACTTGGGTCAACTGAATACTCAGCTAAGACATCAGGCTGCAAAAAATGCTTAGTAGCACGAAGAGCATCATGGAATTGCTCAGGGAAGCACACCTCTGGTACCAGCCTGTATCTACAAAGAAAAGAGATGAGACACAATTATTACCGTCAGTGTACCTCTCTTTCAGGATTAATAGGTGGTATCAGGTATTCCTTAATGGCAAATAACTATTTCATTAGGATAAATATTACAGGAAAAATATGATGTGTGTAATACTTAATCTTATAATTAATGCTCTAATTCTGAAAGATTAATATGAACCTACTAGATATGAATAATACCAAGACAGTATAAAATTATGCAGCACTTTCCTAGGATTTCCCAATAGAGGACTTCATCATACATTGTAAAAATGAATGAATATTTAAAACACCTTGGCAAGGGAGTCATTACAATTAGGCTGGTTTTGATCCAAATCCACACCATAACTAGTACAAGGGAGCGTAAGTCATACACACCCAAGAGATTTCACGGAGCCAAACACCTAAGCAGTTCCGTTTCCCAAATTTTTACCTCTGCTCAGGAGAGAATGAACCTTGCTATACCTTTGTGCCAGGAAATGAACAGTCATGAATACCAGTTTGCTTCCATGCAACAGAGTCAGTAACTCCTTTATCTCAGAGAGGAGCAGGAATATACCCATTGCACAGGTGGAGAGACTGAGGCACAGAGAAAACAATCTGCCCAGGAAGAGCCAACAGCTGAGTCCCATTCATGAGATTTTTCTCAGTTTCTAAATAACAGTACAGGAGAAGTCTGTTCATATTTACGGAATCATTTGTAATCTAAGAGTTGTTGCTAGGCCTTATGGTAAAAAGCACATCTTCTGTTTGTAGCTTTTCAAACAACAGATTTTACGTATTGTCAGTAGAGCTGAGCAAAACAAGCAAAACAAAATCCAGTTTTCTGATTCAAAACATTTTCTTCAGGATCTTAAGCTAAAAAAAGTTTCATATGCAGAATAAAATTGAAACTTCAGTTACACAAAAAGCATTTCAAACTCCAGATTTGACCTGCTTTCAGAAAGCAATCTATATATTGCATCAGCTACAAAGAATATGAAAGAGTCCTCTGGGAACTCCTTACAAAACTGCGTAACAGACTGTGCATTTATCATGAAAGCGAGATGTGCAATTAAACCAATAAGAAATCTAATTAGTCTTCACTAATTGAGTACAAACGCCTTGACTGAAAGATATAATGGCTAAGTAGAAGAGGTAAACAATAACTCAGAGAAACAGGCAGAATTATACCACCATAAATCAGAAGAGGAATAATAAGGACCTTTTCAATAGTGTGATCACCGTTCATCCAGAATAACCAACAGCTGCTTTTTTATTTTTCATTGTTTCTACTAATAAACAACAAAGTAAAAAACCAAAAGCGACCCTTTAAAGTATGCTATAAGTAGTGAATGAGTAACATCAACTCCATATAATTAAGTTGCAATTAGATCACAGAGTTTGGTATGTAATCAACTGCAGGTGGGAAACTTGAGTAGTTTTATCAAGTAATTGCGTTTGGGAAAGAAAATATTGAAGTTGACAATAAGGATGGGAAAAGTACCAATCAAGTTGGAGTCATTTAAGTAATGTAGTTAGCTAGTTGAGAGGTTTGTTTACCTTGCAATTGTTCAGGGAGTTAAAAAAAGCAGCCCTGCTTCTCTGTTGTCTGGCACCCTGGCAGTCCTCCACTCTTGAGTGGAGTACAAGGCTTAAATGAGATGACTGAAACAGCAGGAGATTGTGAAAGCAGCAGGAAACTGCCAGACTTCACGGTATATTCTGGTTAATGAGCAGGGGTAAAATGATTTCATAATTTTTATGTTGCAGACCCTTGCTCAACATGACTTAGAAACTGTGGTTTATAGACAGACTTCAGGGAAGGTGTCTATATATTTTTAATATTGTATATACAAAAATATATATTAAAAAATATACCTTGCAGCAGTGGGAGTAGCCACTGAGGATGGGAAAAGTCCCTCTTGCTACATGAGGAGGCACAGAGATTGGGTTCAGCCTTCCTTCAGGTATATGTCATGTCCAAACGTGTTTGGTTTTTTAATTAGATTATTTTTAAGTTCACAAGTATTTACAGAATCATAGGTTGGCACTTGAGTGATCTCAGGTTTTAGCTGCATTCCTTACATGCAGCTACATTCCTAACATTTGCATTTTAGTATTTGTCCAACTGAATTCAGTGCTACTTTCTTTTCCCACATTCCTGCCTTCTAAAATAATCAGAAATCCAAATGAATTTTTGATACCATTTCAATTTGTTGTCATTTTAAGGGATAAAAATATCAGACTGGCAGAGAATTATTGTCCAAGTTAAAGCCTTATATGGAAACCATTAAAAGGGAAAAGCTACAAGAACTACGTTACATATTTCTAATACCTCAAAATTACTTGATCAGTTTTAGATTACTCACTCAACTGAGACAACTACAGCATTGAGAGATTCGGCCATGATTCTGCAGAGATTGTTATAAAGGCTTGTTCCTGGAACGAAAGGACATGGTGTTAGGGACATACAAGTCCATTTATGTCAATATTTACAAAGCTATACATAAGCCTTCTCAGAAAATGTAAAGACATGGTACAAATATAAGCAAAGCAAATGAGATCAGCTTGCAATGAAGTGCCAAATACATATTGTAGCAGAAGGATCATAATTCACGCCTTGAGAAGTCCTGCAGTTTATTGCTTTCTTTCTCATCTGTTTCTTGGTGACCTGGGGCATGTCATTTCATCCACGTATCACAATTTTCTCAGTTGGGCAAAATTTAAGGTACCCAGTGACTTGGGGGCATTAGCATCCAGAGACAGTTATCACTGTATGAGTCACTGCTTGCTGTTCATTTTATTATAGTGTGTATTGCTTAGCTTCAGATGAATTTCCCTATTAATGTCAACTGAACTACTCATTTAAGGGAGGATTAATCACAGCTATCGTATTTATCAATGGACTGATTTTCTTTAATTTTATTCCTTTCCAGTTACTTAATCGCCGGTTCCTGGTATTATAAAATACACTAAGACACTAAGCATTTTCTAAAGTATCTAGTCTTAGAATTTAATATTTAGCTGTAACATTTGTGCCATCAACTTCTGCATCTGGGACTCAAGGATAGCATCTGACATAGCTGAGTTATAGTCATCTGAACAAAGCACAGTAATTTAATATAAACTTTTTGCACAACAAGAGTCACAGGCAAACTGTTACACAACAAATGAGATGGACAGGATGCTAACAAACATTCCTTAGGCAGGCCTAAGAAAACCCAACTCGAAGCATATTTCCTCTGTAGAAAGAGGGGTAAAATTTTTAACTGCTACAGGATTGCAGAACAAGGAGATTAGGATTTCCAAAGGCATGTGAAGGACATATTTGAAAATTATTTAGGAACCAAAATCTCACTTAAATCACAGTCTAAGTGGTATACACATGCATAGTCCAAATAAAATCAATATAGTGTTTGTTTTGGAACACTTCAGAAAACCCCATTAATATTCTTTTTCTATAGATGAAACCACAGAATGCATCAGGGCTGTGTGGACTTCATGTCATGGGAGCAATGGGGAAGGAAAAGGCGGAAGACTCCTATCAGATCTGGATCCTGGAGAAGCCATGAGAACCACATGCCCTTTCTCCTCCCGAGGCTTTTCTCCTCCTGTATGATGTGGAAGGATCGGTGGTTAGCTTATCGTTGTCTATAGCTGTACCTTACTTTCCCTGATGATGTTTATGGCTTCCAAGTTAACTGGACTAAATAGCATTAATTTTCAAGGTAATTTCTGCTAGTGGTGCAGTGGTCCCCTAAGGGAGGGGACCAGACCACGGGACAGTAACCCACCTCTACCCATTTCCTCTCTCACCTTGCCCACTGTCTGGGATCAGCAGCATGTATTCCCAAGTATGTGCTATTGGAGAGCCAAACACCAGCAGCTGTTAGGTGTAATGCTGGCCAGCTCACTTTTTTGCTAATTATTGCCTGAAAACAGGGCAAAACCCTTACACATAGTCCGTCCCTGGATCCTGATCACCAAGGACTGACTTTTGCGCACGACCACAGAAAATGGGGGACTGGCCCAAACAGCCCATCCAGACATCCCAGGAATTTAAACAATAAGCTATTTTGTCCCTCAGGATGTAACAAAATTAACCTTTCGGTCCTTTCACAGCTCATGTGCAGATAAGATATGCATTTCTGCAGCGTGTTCACAATACTTTCCTCCCCTCTCTTCTTAGAGCTGATCTACCAGCGTGGAGACAGTTACTACTGAATTCAGGTACATCTTAGCAAAACTATCATCCCTGGCAGGAAAAACGGCTTTTGGCTTCTCCTGTTAGGAGAAAACCAGACCAACATCCTATTTAATTACTGGCAGAGACATACTTGCACTTGCCAAGGCCCAGCCCCCTCCGTGGATGTAAACAACGCTGCGCTTGAGCCTTTCATCTCGTTTCGCAGGAGGTTCAAATACTCTGACTTCCACCCCGTCGAAAACAGCATCTGTGATGTTAATGTCTTCGGAGGAGACAGACTTCAGCTTGTCAAAAGTACAAATCAAATAATTCAGAATTATCAAGTGATGGCTGAGTCTCAGATAGTGAATCAGGTGACACTAGGAAAAAAAATAAAAAGAAGGAAAAAAGAGATTTCTGTTACTTCAGAGCATATCATACGATACCGCATTGATGTTTAATGCAACCGTCTCCAAAGGGCAAGTCCTGTATGAAAACGAATATGGATCCTTAGAATATTCACTGGAAAATGAATGACTATCAAAGACCTCTAATGTTTTTAAAGCTGTATTAAAACAAAACGCTGTCCATAAAAGATTCTCTGTTGTCAAACTATATCAAACCATGAGCACTACATGGATCAAGACAACTGTGAATGAGCACTCAGATCCTTCCATGCCTTTGAAAGACACCTCGGAAAGGAGAGGAACCTCACCAGTACATTCCACTACAGGACTGGTGACGCTCCTCAGACCGGTGCCAGCAGAGGGCAATACCACACAGGCAAAGTTTTTGTGGTGGTAAGGTATCAAAAATGCAAAGTATTTCTCTTGTTCCACCCCAAAGCTTAAATCTTTCCTCTTCTGAACTAAGAAAGTTCAAGGATTGCAAAGAAATTTGAAAACAGGAATGGTCTTAAGGGAATATAGTGGTTGTTTATTGGCCGGTCCTGTATTTACCTGCTGAACTGGGAAAGATCTGAAACACTATCCAAGAACCATGGCAGGTTAGTGATTTTTTTCCCAACCCCAGAGAGTAAAGCGTGTTACTTTTTTGTGGGGGTAAAACACTATTGAAATGAAGAATGATCTGATCTTTCTGTTCCCTTATGGTAGAAGGAGAGATATTTTTTCCCCCTTTGGCTATCCAGGATTTTTATTTTTCATGTTTATTTTTTAACCTTTGCCCTGAATAGATTAAAAACCTGTTTCTCTCAGCAAACAGTACTGGGATCCAAGGCATTCCTCCAGCTTAACTGGTCATGACCTGCTCCCCACGTATGACCTGCACACTATTTGTAGTGCATACTTGTTCCCATTCCCTAGATGGTGCAGAAGGGGTGGCAAAAGGTGAGACAAAGGACTGCAGGGACTACAACATTCAGACTGGTTATTAAAAATAAAAAGTAGGGAGGATCTTTCCCCTTTTCCAAAGTTAATCTCTGTCCTAGTGGTGAAGGCTAGAAACTGGATAACCAGCTAAGCCTTTTGTACAACCTTCTCAGTCAAGGCAATGGAGCTGGGAGGTAAAATGAATACATATACCTAATGTACACCTATAGGACCACTACCGTAAGGAAAACTGTGACCTCTGACCTTTTATTTTATGTACAGGTCGTACCAAATACTTGGAATAAGAGATGTACTGTTAAGTGCCACAGGGCTCATCTACACGACCACTTAACCGTTTTAATTCTGCTAGTACCACTAGTGCAGCCCAAACCTGCTAGTATAAGTTAAAGATGCTGTGAGAGAGTGGGGTCACCCAGATACTGGTCTAACTGCATTCACATTGTGAAGAACAAATAGTTGCCACAGCTGAACCTGTACCAAAACTAAGCGGAAGCCAAGTCTGGTTCCTTGTGACGGACGTTGTTTTGCAAATAAGGAGTTTCAGAGCTCCTTCTGGTTTCTACTATCTGTTCACAAGGACAGCTATTTCATTTTCTTGATGTTTTTTTTTTACCGTACTTCTGCAGTACCATTTTCACAGCCACTTGCAGTGCCAAAATTCAGCTTCTCTGCCAGGAGTGCCTGCTCACAGCAAAGGAAGGGCTAACAGAGGCAAACACACACCTCCGGAGGAAAAGCAAATTTTGAAGCATTCAGCAGTATCCATGCCAAAGATTTGTCTCCTTATGTCTACAGCCCCAGCTCCTTACATGTGACTATCTGTCATCAGTTTGAATGTAAAAAAAAAAAAAAAAAAAAAAGGAGAAATATTGGCTTTCAGTCAGGTGCTGTATAGAAAAGGCCCCGCACAGTCCCACTTCCACTGCAAATTGCTGTACAAAAAACCCAAGCTTTGATATTTTTCCCAAAAAAACCTATGCCAAATACAGTGGGCTGCTATGTGAGTGGGGAGAGGAATCCACTTCCAAAACAAGAATTTACAGAAATTACTTTCTTTTCTTACTTTAGCTTGTGGTAATGTCACCCTGCTGAGGTAGTTTGGTGGGAATCCAAATTTTAAACTGTTTGCTGTTTTTTGGATGGAATATGATTTCTTTATACTGCAAGGCTTTTCTCTGGGAGAAGAAACACAAAGTATCCACCCGGTGGGAAGAAATGCTGAATTCACAAGGCTGTTTGTATCTCTGAATTTCAAATCGTGCTTTTCTCCCACTGTTACTTGAGAATTCCCACAGGAAAACCCCATTTGAGTTTGAAATCTGAAGAGCAATACATCTCTTCATAACTTGGCACACAATTTGTTGGGCTGCCACTGATGTAACCAACTAAAGATCTGATTCTTCCTCTGCCCCATGGAGGTTCCCAGGGAAGGTAACCACTGGGAAGCAATTTTAGAAATACTGTAGGGGAAAACAATGTTTTTGTAGATTTTTTTTAGCCTGACTGTGCTGCAACAGATGTCTCATTTTAGTTTTCTCGCACTTTAGTTCACATTCCTTGTAGACGAGATTCCCCCATGTTCCCTGGAATCAGAAATGTTTTATTTTCAAGGCTAGTTAGTGTTGTTTACTGAGAAGTGTTTTGCTCTGTTCTTAACCTGCAGATGGCCACGGTGCTCTGCAGTTTAATCACACGAAGCTTTCGTGCCTTTTTTTTTTTTTTATTTTTCCCCTTTAATAGGCCACTCCTTTTTCCAAGAATCCAAAGACCTAGAAGAGATGCTTTGTACAACAGGGCAAAAAAGCAACAGTCCTAATTTTTTTTTTTTTTTGGTTAAGAATAGGTAGGTTTTTTGCCAAGCAGTTATCAGATTCTTTGTAAGTATATCTATCTAATCAGCCTATTTGGTACATCTCTTTGCAAGGCATCAGGATTGCACTATTTGCTGGCAACGAGCTAGTCTCATCCAGAGTGCTCACAAATAAAATTCTTACTTTTTTTTTCCTCTATAAATAAGTATTTAAAATAGACATATAATTTATTTTCACTCTGTAATATAACTACTGGCAGAAGTGTGTTTAATGGTTGGATAACTCTCTTCCAGGACTGTGTTGCCATCCAAAGGGAAGACCTGACCATCCTGTCGGCTGTGCTTCCCTGGCGTGTTTCTTGTGTTAGAACTAATGAACACAAAGATTCAGAGCATAACGTTTCTGCACTAGCTCAGTATGAACCCAGCAACACCAGAGAAAAAGTACCAAACTTCAGCCAGATGCCCAAGTTACAAGGCAGGACGGAGAGAGTGAGGGAAAGGAGGGGGCCAGCCCTTCTGGCAGCAGTCCACAGTTGGATTGCCTTAAATCCATTATAAAACCATATCCAGTCACCTCATGAGAGTAATAATTGGTTTGATCTTTGCTGGTGTTTATGATTTTTACCACCCTGCCTGCGATAACATGCAGGATTGTTGCAGGCTATCAAATACAGCATATTTGAGAATTACGTGTGTGTGTGTACATGCATGCGGAAGAGAAGAAAAGCTGATGTTTTCTGGTAAAAAAGGAGAGAAGATAGTGCTGTAACAGTAAAAGCTAGTAAAAAGGACGAGAAAGCAAAAGGACAAGGGGGAAATTAAAACACTACAGAAAAAAAGCAGAGACAAGCTCACAGAAAAGAGGAGATACTATAAAGATGAAAGCCCTGTGAGCAACTAGCCCAGAATTGCTGTGCCAGCCCAGCACATCACTCAGTCCGGGTCACAGCCGCAAGTTTTCCCATGTAATGACTGTTTTTATGCATCCGTCCGAATAAACACTTTTGTTTTCTGAACAGGTAACTCTGGGGAAAGGTGGCTGGTGAGCTGCATGGTCTTATGGGCTGGACTGAGTAATGGGCTGACACGCCGGGAGCGCTCAGCTGCCGGGAAGCGGGACAGAGCTGGATGAGCAGGAGGACCCCAGGAGAGGAGCTAGACAGGCTGGCGAGGCAAACGTGAGTATTTTGCTGGCATTTGAGCCAATTCAGCAAATAACCACTGTGGACATATTACAGTAGCCCTACTGACAAATCTATTGCTCATTTTGGATTGCAGCTTTTCATTTTGGGGCCCTTGGCTCCCTGTGACCCATGGCTGCCTCTGCAGCAGTGTGATTTACACCACACTGTAATGCTCCCCAGATCTCCAGCAAGTCAGGCAAAACAACCACTACAGCCACTGTCTCCTTCTCTCTTACCAGGACATCCCCATAACAGGGATTTTCAGGTAGTGACAACACAGGGACCCCCTAGAGACTAAACTGTTCAAGGCTGTCACCTTCCTCCTGGTAAATTCTTTGGTGAAGGGTACCAGGTATTGAAAAAATTAACTGATGTAGGAGAAAATTTTCAATAAATGAAAAAGGGAGTTAGGGTTGTGATAAAAAGCAGATAGAATGAACAAAGTGCTGCTCTAAAGAGGCACCATTACTTAACCTTTAATCACCAGCATCTGTCTCTAAACTGTTATGAGCCTTCTACTGGCTCCTCAGCTGGTAACTTCATGAAGAATCCCAAATGCTCACTGTTACCATGCTTATGTCCCTCATGGACCTGTACTCCGTATTAGTCATGCGTTCATGTTTTACAAAAAAAAAAAAAAAAAAAAAAAAGTTTTGTCCTCATGTGACTTCCATAGCTGACACTGTCCAGCTTCGCATCTCTGACCTTTAGCCACGAAATTATTGCAACAGGTCACATTCAGACAGTACACAAGGGCAGCGTGCCTCTGAAGCCAAGCTGAAGGCATCAGCTGCTTCCTCTGCTGTGTTTGCAGCTAGTCAGACCCAAGGTCCTGCACTGACCTTTCAGGCCTAAGCAGGATTGGGAATTAAGCAAACAGCTAAGGCTCTTTTTTCATACAACACTACTCGGGACTAAGCCAAATCTCACTCCCGACTCAAACAAGTAATGATGCTGGAACCGGACAACTGAACTGTCTAAGACTAAACTGCCTACTTTAACAGATGCAGAAACTATTGTCAGTTCTGGCATCACTTTGCAAAACACATTTCTATAATGTTAGCATCCAAAATACCAACTACGATATTTGTAGTCAGTAACAGATATTAGTGAAAAACAAACAGGATCAGTTCCCCATTTAGCTCTGAGCAGAACAGGTTGCTTTGTGTGCATTTCAGGCAGTTTATCCTGTTTAAAGGTGAATGTCTATTTTCTTTTATTTTACAGAAACGTTTCTTAATGCAGGTGTATTACTGTCCAGTAAAGAGCATGTATTTTTAACCATGTTATATAAAGACAGTCCTCAAAGACCAGTGCTCTTGAGTTTATGAATTGCCTTTAGAACTGAAAGGAAACCAAGATGACTCTTTCACAGTTTATTAATTAGAAGCAGAAACTATATTACATTTTAATGTAAGGTTTTGTGCACATACCTATTCCCCCATGATGATCTGTTTCTATACCAGATAGAGACAAAAGTTCTCTGTTACTGCAGACAGCGTGGTTCAGTTTCTGCTCGGGTGCCACTGCTGTGAGACCTACCCACCACAACTAACCACTTGGTTTACTGTAAACCAATTCCAAGGACATGTTCTTACATGCAAACACATCAACAACTTACTTGGCCGGCTACAACTATGGTTTACAGCTGTCCAGAAGTCACATAGTCTGAAATACGTGGGTAGATAGATATTAAAGCGTTAGAAAGAACTGATTATTGTTTTCTCTAATCCTGAATGTTGATGTCCCATGTCCTAGATTTTATTCTGAAAGCAAGGGAGTGGCAGAGAAGGATGAAGGAATTGCTTTGTTAATAAGGACAAATAGAAGCATAGTTTCCCACCCTATACAGCTGGCTACCTTCTTCCACGTACATCTCTCTGATGGCCTCTACACCAACCCATCTGTCCTTCCAAACCTCTGCTAACAGCTGTCCCAGTTTCAAAAAATCCTTTCTTCCTTGCCACGCACCAAAATAGCAAGTATCTTGACAGGGGTGTTCAGAAATAACTTATTTCAAAGTGCTTATTAAATAAACATATGGTGCTCTCTTTACTCTGATAAGGTAGAGTGGCTGGGGGAAGAAGTGAAAAACATCTGTATCAATCCCACTGTTAACAGCAGAATTATGAAATGCTGCTTGAGACAACTCTTAACAGATGCCAAGTATTGTTTATACCTACGGTTTAATCTATGGCTCACTCTCATAAACATGTGGTTGTTCAAATTTCAGTGAAGCCAAGTTCTGACGTACCTGTATACATACATATGTACACAGTTTTTAATTCTGATTTAAAATTCTGTTTTACAATTTTCTGTAAAAATGTTACCATGTTCCCCTCTTTGAGACAGGTGAGAGTGTTAAGTTACTTTCATTCTTAATTAAGCACTTTCACATCAATTCATTTATATGATTAAAGTCTAAGTTTCTCTGTTTTCATTCTGGGGCAGCAGAGGGCACAGGAATAACGCTCCGAAAACCCAGCTCAGTTTCCAGCTCTGCCACTGGAATTTTTGTGGCCTCAGATAAGGCACTTCATCTCTTCCTATCTCCGTTCCCTTCAAATTAAGATTAGGGTAACAGCATTGGTCCCCTTCTGTAGTATGTTTTGAAACCTACTCATAGAAACTGTCCTATAAGCATTACGCATTTTTTTTAACGTGTGGTTACACCTGTTTTTTGAAGTGTCTCATGCTGAGCCAGGACACTGAGTCAGTCCCAAGCTTGTAAAAAAATTGGTAGCTCACTGGGATAAAACTCTGCATGGAAAGGTAAAGCCTTATCATTCGTATGCTGAAAGCCAGTGACAGCCTTATTATGTTTTATTGGTAGTGATTATTAATACACCAAGAAAACAAACATATTATCCCTAACAAGAAATTGTCACGCTTTATTGTCAGTCTTCAGTCTTCATGTATTTCAAAATAAACAAAAGACAACCACTTGTATTTGAAGCACATAAAAGTTTGATTCATGGTCTTGGAAAAAGGGATTACAGTACATTTCGGAGATTTTAAAATCAGAAATGTACTTCTGTCTGCTATCAAACCTACACAGGAAAGTAATAAATAACACGCCGAAAATACATTCAGAAGTGGGTGAAAGTTCACATTTAGAGAAATGTTAAACCATTTGGTCTTGCAATAGCCGGTAGAAGAAGAAAGGGGAAGCTCAGCTCTACAAAAGAACATACACTTTATTTTACATACTCACACAAAAGCTGTCTACCAAAGCAAATACCGAAGTTGAACTTTTACAATCCTTCAGTTCACACAGTTCTTTCTCAACGGTAGTTATTTATTCCTGACTTTGTGACATCTCTCAAGTGTTGGAAAGACTTCTGAACACTTGGAAAGTACCTTCTCTTTCTCTCTAAAGGAATGCCCCGAGGCTTACCTGTTGTGTGATTCTTTTATGCTTCACTTAAAAACCAAAGAAGGAGTAAGCTATGTTACAGGAACTGTTACTTGTTTAGTAATTTTTCCTCACTATAGAAGTTCGTAGAAATAAGAAATGACCACTGCCTCCTCATAGATACTTCCCCACTCCAGAGAGCAGGGACAGATGTGGGCATCTTAAACCTGCCTGCCAGTTTGCTCCAGCTGCCACCCGGGCAGGCTCTGTCCTGCCACTTCCCCTTGGGATTATGACCTTTACAATATCCCAAAAGAGAAACCCTTCAGCCTTCAAGCTAGAGGCACCAGAATTCAACTGACTATGCCCAACATACCCCATAAACAAGCTGAACGTGTACATAAGCCAGTAGCAATATACATATATATAGACACAGTCATATGATTTTCTAAAGATAGGTCTCCTTCAGCTAGAGGTTATGGCCTGGACTCAGGTGTTCCTGGCTGAACTGTGAGGATGTTTTGTAGGCAGCATGCTGCAGGGGAGATCATGGCCTTCTGTCCATACTTACTGACAAATTTGGTCAAGCACAGCACTTGCTGTTCAGTTATGCAATAACATGGAGCAAGTGAACATCAAGCCACTGATTTTCCTGAAGAATGAAGCTACTGTAGGCCATGTTTGCATCATTTTCATAGCAGACACACGGGAGGGTATGCAAGCAATCAGATTTTATCTTGTCCAAGCAAACAGGTTTTATCATTTCATCCTAGAGATAGGCTTTGATTCAGCAATACATTTGGATCAGGAGAAGATGCCCCAGTGGCTGAGTGATCTGTCTCTTCCCAGGCTGCCTCCAACAGTGGCAGCCAGAGAAGCTATTCAGGCAGAATACACAAGTCTGGATGATGTTTGGTCCGCTCTCCTCTTGCTTTCCAGCATCCACAATTACTGTGTTGGGAACACAGAAGGTACATTCCCATCTAGTCCTTCTGGTATCCATTTATGGGCCCTCTGTCCATTAGTTCATTGAATCCCTTTTGGAATATGTTGATACTCTCATCCACGCAAAGTACAAGTTTTTGTACATTTCAGAATCAACTCTGTGAACTGAAACACTGCTAGGAAATTTAGAAAAAAAAACAACACCACCACAAATTTCACATACGTAATACATTACATTGGACCTGACCATGACTTGTAAAAGTCCTTGTAAAAGAGCAGACCATCCAAGAGGAAGATAAAGTTCACAGCTAAAGCCATTATCAGAAAGTTTGTGATCGCTAACCTGTTTCATGTCAGCTTGAAAACAGCGGCAGAAAATGAGGAAGCTGTCATGAAGTGACATAACTTTCATGTGTGTCTTGTGACAAAATTAAAGCATTCAGAGAGTTTTGTTTAGTAATATGATTCCAAATCAAGGTAGTTTAATATTTGAAAGAGCCTCCCTAAGTCTTCTTTCCCTAAGGCATACTTAATGTATTAGCATAAAAAACCACTTTTTTTTGTTGTTTTTGACCAGGAACCTGCAAATTGGAAACCAGACTGAGCCACTGCTAATCAGATCTGCTCCGTGAAACCCAGAGGGTAAGACTGGATGCCGGCTTTACTAAACTGCCTAACCGGGACGAGACCCGGGGCAGCCCGGGGTGACCCTGCCCGCTGCCGCCCCTGTCTCTTAT
>NW_020799110.1:6470377-6473808 GCF_003259725.1 Athene cunicularia
GTCCCCACGCTCTGGGGTGTCACGGCCAGCAGCCGGGCTCGGCGGCAGCTCCGTGCTGGGGCAGCGTGTGCCCTGGGCCCAGCGGCTGCCAAGGGGAGCACTTCCAGACAACCCGGGAGCATCCCAGACCCAGCCTGTTTCCATGAGAAACACCCTTATTTCAGCTAAAACCCCATACTGTTCCCCATTTGAGGCATCACAAAACAATTCCAGAAAGATTACTGTTTTAAAAAGTATGTTTATTCTATAATTTTATTTAGAACTGGGATTTTTTTATTTTTTTTTTTTCACCTTGGGTAGGTGACAAATTTTGGTTTAACACAGGAATATTTCTTGTACCTAAGACGACAAAATTTTCTAACTGGGTCTTTCTCATCCCCAACATACAGAAAATGTAAACCCCACAGAGTTCAGCCTTGACACAAATGACTACTTAATACAGTCCTATCTTCAGCAAATTAAAGTATTTATTTAAATAGCCAGATTCACATGCATTATGAATCTAATGCAGAAAAAAAAAAAAAGAATGTGCAGTAATTTCAACAATAATGTTGCTTTAAAAAATGAATTCATTATAGTAAAAAGTCATAGAAATATGTGAGAGTCCTGGAAAGGACAAGTTTCCTTTAAAAATTGACATGAAAAGGTAATAAAAGAAAAATATATTTCTAAGAAGGAAAAGGTCAGCTTTTAAGCCAGCTTTACTGGAACTGAAGTAAAACCTTACTGATTTTAAAGGTTGCAGAAGAAAGTTTCTGGAATTTGTGAGGCAGTAAGACTCTCAAGCATCTTTAACCTTTTTCCATAACAGCAGATGGAGTTTCTGTAATTTTCACAGTCAGTTTTGTGTAGACTACCGATGTGAAAGGGCCGTTAGGAAAGAAGCTTTGTCAAGAAAGCAGCACAAGGTGAGATTCCTGAGGTCTCAAGCTTTTTATACCGAGCTGTCCCTTTCTGTATTATTTTGCGCTCGCTCACACCTTCTCTTTTACCTTGTGCCGTGCTCCCTGCCTCCTTTGCTTTGCATATTCCCATTCCCTTGCTTTCCCAAGCATCTGCCCTTAAAGTCCACACCCGGGATCCTTGAGTCTAATAATTTGTACCTATATTTTTCAACAAAAATCATTGTTATCAAACCTCCAGCAAAACTGGGTCTAGTCCCACTGCACTGTCATCTATTTATCTTTTCAAAAGAGAGATAAAAAGGCTGGATGGAATTTTTTTGAGGTTTCTCATGCTTCCACTGACCCCCACTTATATCTTGTGCTTGCTCTCCCTCCTTCCTCACATTTTGAAAGCTACTGCTCTGGCTAAGCTGAATCAATAGCTCTTTGAGGAATCTGTATTTTTCCAGGTGCTTGTAAAGTCGGTTGAAAAAAAAAAAAAAAATACTGTGGCCTGAGAAAGATTCCTTTCTTTAAAAATAACCCCCCAAACGCTTACAAGATATCTAGGAGACAAGCAATCTACCTACATAAACTCACACCCTGAAGGCAGGAAAGGGTTGCAGACAGCCAACTTCCAGAGACAACACCGGGCACCCACCAAGGTCTCCTTCAGGCCTCTCGGGGTTCCATCAGCTCTTCTGATGTAGCCTCATTGCCTATTTCCACAAGGTATGAGATCTCTGCTCCCACAAGGCTGATGCAAGAGGATTCATTTAATGATTTAATCCCCTGGAACTTTCTCCCCGTGGGTGTTACTGAGAGATGAAACTATTTAACTATTAAATAAATGTTATATTCCTGTGTTACTGATGTCTAGGTAACTGGAAAGAGCAGCAAGTTTCAACTGCATGTTACATTTTGCCCATCAAAAAATAACAGGAGTTTCTATTTCAGAGCCTTTTGTAAGAAAAGCACTTAAAGACTTTTAAATGTCAGACGCATAAAGAATAAATTTTTTGTCATCAGTCCTGATCTAAATTTTAGTCCGAATAAATGCACTTGATTAAGAAAAATCTTAGCCACTTTTCTTAAGTGATGCTACCTAAAATTTGTCTAAATTCTCTCAGTCCCAGGAAGGAGAGCCTTAGAGGGTTCATCAGACTAACCTAGTTGCTTTATGAGATTATAATTCTGGATTTTCAAGTATTTTTCCAAAAATAACTAATGCCCAAGTCACTCTCCATAGGTTTAGTGACCCTGTATTTATGTACTGGACATTTAGGTATATTTAGGTATCATTTACATTCTTTTTAAACCTTTAACTGAGAAGTGATCACCTGTTAATCCTCAGCCCTGATAAATATGCTTCTCCTGACTTTGCAGGCACAACATTTTATATATATTTTTTGGGGGATCTAGAGGTTAAGTAGATATTAATGTACATTCACCAGTATCTTTTCCAGAAATGATACTACAGAAACAACATTGACTCCAATACAGCAGAACTTGTTGCAAACCTAGGAGAAACCTGGTCCCTGGTTCAGGGTGTGAGGGAAACTGAAGACATGCCTGAAAAGGACTTTGTAAGAGTACAGAGAAAGAACAGAATGGGGGAAAAGCCAGTGAAGCTTGGCCTGGCCTGGAACTGCAAAATGATGGCCCAAACTGGTACTTCAGGGTGACAAAAGGACCTCAGGTTAGGTTGTATTTTGACTGTAAGTCATTGTTGCAATTGCTGTGTATGAAATAAAGTAATTGTAGGACTGTGTAATAATTGGCTAACTCAAGTGCCAAAACTGAAGGGTCCTCCTTGGTGTCCAAGCCGTTATTCTGAAACTTGTTCAAGAAAATAGTCCCAATTTATGCATACCTCACCAGCAAATCTTTATTCACATAAACAACACCTGCTGTCATCTTCTGCTTTTTCCTATTTTTCTCTTCCAATTTATAAACAGTCAACAGGCTCTTACTAGCACTAACAGCTGCTGGATCAGTCATGAAAATGCCTCAACCAATAAAAATCTGTAGTATTAAAAAAATGACTAAGATTTAAGAACTCAATTTGGCATATGAGAATTTAGCATATAACAGAAAATCTCTCTCATCCTATCGAGCCAGAAAGACATTATGCTCAATCAGGTTTCTGAAATGCTGAGCCCCTATGACGGAATTCCCTTCCAGATCAGGAAGCTTTAGTATTAGAGAAAATGAAAAAGGACAGGAAAGCATTTGGTATAATTAATTTGTTTTGGGGTTGGTGTCATTGAGTCAGCTGGTTGGCTTTCATCTCGACCAGTCACATCTTCTCCTGTCAGCTCCCTTCCCTTCTTTCCTAGAAACCGATTATTCTGAAACTCTGCATAATATTACACCCACCAATATCCATGGCTGGGCAGAGCTTACTAAATTATTGATAGCATTAAATATTTTTACGGTGGTCACAGCAATTCTCTCCCCTGCCTGGCGCAGTGCCCGACGAGGGACACGCGGTGCCCACGCCATGACGGGCTGGCTCAGGGCAGGCGGAGGGGAGCGGCCCCGGCC
>NW_020799110.1:6473858-6527469 GCF_003259725.1 Athene cunicularia
GGAGGGCAGCGGCGAGTGCGGGCGGCCTGGGGCGGGGCCGGCCGAGGTGGGCTGGGGCTGTGCCCAGGGCACCTGTGAGGCCCGCGGGCCTCTGGGGGCAGCTCCGCGGTTCAGCGCGGCTCTGGGCTCTTTGAGGCCGCTGGCAACCCCCTCTGGGCAGGGAGGAGGTCCGTGCCCGCCGGCACCTGCTGGCTCCTAAGGTGAGAGTAGCCGGTGATACCTAGTCTTGCCTCCGGCCACCTGCTAGTAAGGCAGCTTGACCACGCTTCTGGGTAGCTCCTCGGGAGGGAAAAGGGCAACACGGGAAGCTTTAAAATGTTGTTTCTATGCTTTAAAAAACACTTTAGCATGTGGATGTTTTGCGATCTTTGAGCTTTTCATAAGCTATTGGGAGGTTATTTATAAGTGTAATGCTGTAAGAGCATTCAGGTCTGCCTCAATCCTGTAGTGATGGTGTTCTGTCTTTTGCCCTTTTTTTTATAGGAGGGAAAACTGTCATGTTAATATCTTCTGTGTGCTGTTTGTTCTCTTCAGTATCTTGGTGCTCTCGGTGTGTAAGCTTAGTGACTAGTGTTATGTTAATTAGTATGTGGCTGTTAGAACAGGGGCTACTTTTTAAAAGGCACACAGAATGGAACCCTATAAATAAATAAATTGGAAAAGCCATAAAGGAAATCAATGCCCAGCCCAAAGTGTGAACCTGCCCCAAATATGCTATGAAGTTCTCTTAAGTGTGTGTTCTTAGGTAGAACAATAACAGCGTGACATCATATCAATGTCTCAGACTTTAAAAATAATCTGTAGGTTTCAAATTTAATGGTACCCTTGAGGGTTTGGAGTTTTTTTGGTCTGATTTTACATATAACTGTGTTAATGATTATTAACAATATGGTTTGAATCTTCCAAGATTATGCTTCCCTTCACCGTCTCTGCCAAAAAAAGAGTTAACTGTATATCAGTCCCCACTGCTATCTCTAAAACCTTCTGAACAGGTGATCCCTAAAGATTCTGGTTAAAGTTAGTTTCTCCTCTTGCTAGATCTCTGGGTTTTCTGAGATAAACTAGCTGAGTGACCAGGATTTACTGCTAGGAAACTTAGTTCTCTGGAGCCTGCACAGCTGTGTGTGACAAAATTGCAACTAAGGTGGCCATTCTGATAACTGAATATGCCTGGAATGATGGTAGATTTGTAGTGTTGGCTTACTGCTCATCACTGTCTTAGGAATTTACGTGATATATTATGAAGACACGAATCCTGTCCAAGAGTCTCAAACATGATCTAAACTCTAGAAGATAAATTCTTTTCTATATTGCTGTTATGTCAAAACACCTGTTGTTTTTTGTCTTCTGTTTTTTACTTTGCTATGTAAGTGAACAGGCATTTTGCACCTTGAAAAATAGTATGTGCCATTCTCTAAGGGTTTTGCTACCTCATGAGTCCTCTTTCAGACAATGTTTTAATGTATTATTTGGGTGGCTACTGTTTTAAAGGGGTGTTGACAGTCATGAGGAGAATTTTAGTTAAGTGATACAGAATATCAGAGATCAGATACAGTGGCTATTCTACTTCTGATATCACTGTGCAAATATTTAACTTTGTGTGAATGC
This sequence comes from Athene cunicularia, assembly GCF_003259725.1. Classification (NCBI taxonomy): domain Eukaryota; kingdom Metazoa; phylum Chordata; class Aves; order Strigiformes; family Strigidae; genus Athene; species Athene cunicularia. The sequence goes on from NW_020799110.1 coordinate 6,475,467, forward strand.
TGAATCACAGGAAATGCATGCATCATACTTCACACACAGAGGAAAATGTACTGCATGTTGAGTAGGTGTCTTAGAACAGTTTTTCTAGTACAAGATTCAGGTAGCTACCTGTATAAAATGAGAGGAATTAGAATTCTGCCTTTCCAGTATGTGACAAGCTTGTTTGGTGGGCAGGGAGAGCACAGCTATCTATATTCTATCTGTGAGAAGACGGAAGGCCTCTATCTGGTGATGAATGGCTACTTCTATATTATGGTTAATATAGGACAGTAGACTAGATCATACAGATAGACGTATATATGTTTATTAACTTTGTAGAGACTCTTGTGTGTTTTGAGAAACCTAATTTTTCTTTGAGTAAACATTGCAAGTTTCACTCCTGGGTGGTCATTTTTATGTAACCACAGTAACTCTGGCCAGTTCACCTGAAAAATCAAATTTTGGCAAGATGCTTTCTGTACACTAGTTCTTCTGCTAATGTTTCCCTTTAACAATGCTAATCTTGGTCTCAAATCTAGTTTATATTGTTTATCACTGAAGCAAACAAGTGCTTTTAGTTTGTTGATGTTTTGTGGTGAAACTTGTCAAAACAAACACTAGAGTTAGTGTTTCCTTGCTGCTCAGGGTGAAGGACCCTCTCTGCAGCTTTCTGTGCCAATTAATAATTTCATGGTAGGCCGCCTGCTCAGAATTTTTTCTGTAACAGGTTTGTTGTAAGTCCTTTCTACCAACTGTGTGACTCCTAATGCTCCTCTTAGAACTACTCTATCAGTGTAAGTGGGATTTTAAATGAGTCTAAATGTTTTGCTTTTCAGAAGTCTGAAGTTTCTTCTGACTGCTTTAGTCATAGAACTATTATTCATGAGCTTTTTGCAACTGTAACTTAATTTACCACATCTATGTTCCAGCTGTTGAAGAAATAAGACACGGTCATGGCTGACAACAGTACCCTGGTGTCTGAAACCGGGAGGAGCCTCTTGGCTGATTCTTCTGTTCTTGATTCAAAAATTATAGAAACCTCCAAAGAGCATGTATTTCCTGGATCTATTTTGGATGTTGAAGGTAATGGGAGAAGCTTATTTTGAGACTACTGTGTTGTAATTACTGATTACTTCGTAGGTATTTAGTAACTTTGAAAAACCAAAAATGCTTTGATGTACTATGAAATTGTATTAGGGTAGCCAAAAGGGTGTTGCTCTAGTATCCTTTCACCAACAAAGGAACTGTCTTAATTTTTAACTCATCTTGTTACAAAAATTTTGATTATGACCATGAACTTAAATGAGTCTTCTGGCTGATGACTAGAAAGCTGATAGTTCCATTTGATGTTTCTGTGGAATAAATCATTCTAGGTGAGGTTTTGACACCATTGGAAACTACAGCTGCTCTGTTGTGTACAGCTAGACCTTAGAGATGAATAGTCCTGAGCTTGAACGTAAGTCAAGAACAAATCTTGAAATTAAAACCCAAGAAATAAGATATTTCTGTTTTCCTGCAATGCAGTAGCCAAAATCCAGCGACAGTCTTGTGGTGCAAATGATACGGAGGTGACACTTGTCCCTTCCTCCTAATATTTTGAAAGCTTATTAATACATAGAGGAAAAGAACAAGATATCTAACTTTAAGGTCTGATATTCCTTGGTGAAACTGAGCAGTTACTAGGAAGTAATGAACCTTGTCATCCAGGAAGCACAGAAACTAGAGAAGATACCAGGTGTCTATTTTTCCAGCAAGTCTTTTCTTCTAGCAGAATTAGGTACTTTTAAGTCAATAATTTTGTTGCTTTTCTTTGTTTTATTCTTTTTGCCCTTGCTGACTCTTCTTGCATGTTCTTGCTTTGACTATAAGGTCATGAACTGTACGGTCTTGTTTTACCATATGCCAGAAAGTTTAGGCTTTATGGTCAATTTGGTGTGCCTTAATTAAAGGACGGGCTTCTTGAGGTAACACTTACTTTTAGGCTTGTTCCTGATAATCAAGGTATCTTGAAAGGTTGCAATCTGCCTGTGTTCTGTGCCTTATTGATTAATTTAGACCTAACATGTTTTTTTTTTTATTAAAAGACAAATATCCTTGTTTCTCTATAAACAGAAGAAATGCCTCAAATAGAAACAAGAGTGGTTTTGGTTCAGGAAGCAGGGAAACATGAGGAGCTTCTGAAAGCCTTGGAGGTATGTGGATCTCGGGTAAAACGGTCCCTGGAATGAGATGGTATGCTTTTAGACTTCTAGTAGCCAATTTGGTTCTGTTCTTAATTTCTCCTCTTCTGCAGACCATTAAGATAATGGAAGTACCAGTTATAAAGATAAAGGAAACTAGTCCTGGTAAATCAGAAGAAAAACTAATAAAAAGTATTATTCATATGGTATGTCATGCAATTAAGCACGTGTGCTTGCATGCAGCATGTTGTACTTCACTGGGACGGAAATGTGCACATGCTTTAATTTATATTAATTGGGCATAATGGTCACTATATGCTAATGTTTCTGATGGTGTTACTTAAAGCTTGTCAAAATTGGCACTTTTACACTTTCTCAAATACAGAAGTAGTATCTCCAGCTCTTAATTAGTGGTGTTTTCTAACAGGGGAATAGAAATATCAATGGAGACATTCAACTGCATGCTTATATTCAGTCAACACATAAGTTTTTGCTATGAACTGACTTCATAATTGGTTAATTGACTTCTCTTTCACCTGAAAGCTGCATTTAAAATTAAGTATAAGAAGTGGTTCTCCATTTCTTGATGTGGAAAACCAGGAAAATAAAATTTGGAACTAACAATTGAGATTGGAACAGACAGAGTTTTTAGAGCCCTTAAAACATCAAGCAGTGAGCAAAATTGACTTCTGTTCTTTAGATCTTATGCAGCACAGAACTTGCTGTTGCAAGATGGATACTACTTTTTGGTAGAATCCAGAAATATTTTAACCTGACAGTCTGAAGTTTCATTTCTCTTTTGTGCTTAATTTGTTTTTTTCTATCTGTAGATATTTCCAAAACTATATATCTGTGTGAACTGATACATAAACTACTAAAGTAACTAGAGTTCTTATTCTTCAGAAGCAGTAATTGTTTTAAGACATTCTTTTAGGTGCAGTTCATAGCTATTCTTATGCTGGAGAACAGTACATCTCTTTCAGCTTTCACAAATCCTAAGAGTCTGTCTCTGGAATCTGAATCATACTTTTTATTTTCATGGTCCAAAATAAAAATCAGTTGAGTTTTGACACTGGTGTAAATATGTTGCCTGAATAATGCTTTCCCCTTCATCCAGGAAATTAAAGTGCCCTACATAAAGACAGACACGTTAGAAGAGCTTGGAGATTCTGATTCCCCAGAATTTGAGACTATCTTTGTTGTATCAGACTTCCAAGATGCTATCTTTAACAACCTCTGCAAAGCAGATTGCCGTGTCATTGGACCTCCAGTGGTACTGCACTGTGCTCAAAGAGGAGAGGTATGTGCCTTCTCATGAAATCAGTTGAGTAGTTTTCTGGTGCAATGAGTTCTAAATATTAAGTGCTCAAATAAAAACTATTTTGCCAGTCAATCATAAATAATAGCAAGAGAATTTGAATAAATCAAGTATCTAGTATCGTGTTAGACTATTGCATGTAGTGAGAAAGCACAGGGAGACAGTAGTAAGGCTACAACTACTGCAGTACTTAGTGGAGTTGTTGACCCACTAGTTGGGATTTTGCCATTAGGAAAGGCAGCATATAAATGATGCTCCAGCAGATTCTTTATATTTTCAGATCTTGTTGCATAGAAGGGTTGGATTGGGGAGGGGTGAAAAAAGCATGGAGCACTACCTGTGGAACTTGGGATACTCTAGTTACTTTATCAGAACACTGGCAGGTCTGGAGCTGAGCTGTAACTGAATGAACAGACTTAGACTAGTGTCTGAAGCATTTTGATACTAGGAGCAAGAGTACTGTATTAAAGATAATGCTAAAGCTCTAATGGAAGCAGTATGCTTTTGACTAATAAGCTTATTTTCTTACTTTCAGCCTTTACCTTTCTCCTGTCGTCCACTGTACTGTACAAGTATGTTGAACTTGGTACTGTGCTTCACAGGATTCAGAAAGAAAGATGAATTAGTAAGACTTTTTTTTTTCCTTTGGATTGGTAAAACGATTTTTTTTTTTTTCACGAAATACTCTTCTATGCTATCACCCACAGGGTTTAATATTCACTAGAGCTTGTATGTGGGGAATAAATTGTTCTTTTGTTTTCTTGCATGTCCAGAGGCAGCGATATTTGAGGATGGGAACAGAACTGTTCCTTGTCCAACTAATTCTGTCCATGCCATTTTTGGTCACTTTTTGTTGGGTGACACTAAACAGCTCTAAATCAGTAGGGCTTCAAGATTTGTAGACTGAGGTTTCAGATTAGGTGTTTATCCAATAGTGTTCTCTTACATGCACAGGTAGTAGTGTGGCCAAGTAAAGCTTTGTTGTTCTGTTCAGAGCATTTGCAGACATATTATCTTAATGCCATGCTTTCTTGCTGTTATGCTATCAGAACTTTAGTCTTGACCTATCTAGGTATGAAGTGGCTTGATACTGTAGCACTCTTCCATTTCAGTGATGCAGTTGGCACCTAATTTTCCTATTGGACACCAGGGAATAAACAACATGGTTCCACATCTTCATCTGGGGAAAAAAAAACAACAAACAACAAACCAAAACAAAAGCCATTGCCCAGTGTTAGGGGTAGTTAAGTTTGATCTGCTAGATTTAAATTGAACAAATTGTTATCTTGTGTAAATTCTGTCAATTACCCCTTCAGGTAGAAAATCAATGAGAAAAACATGCTTCAGATCTGTTATGTGTGAAAAGGTGAAGGCATTATGTGTGATGATCATGAGAGTACAGGTGGCTTGGGTAGTCTTTCTCAAGCTACACAGCAAGACTGTATTTTTTTTTTTTAATTAATAGTTCTTCTGCTCTATCAGCTTTATCTTCTCCTATAGATGTGAACAAATTGTTTTAAGAACACATTGGAGTATTTCTGTTCCTAGACATTTAATGTAAATTTCTGTAGCCTGCTTTATAAACTACTTTTGTTCTGTTCTTTCTCTGCACTGTACACTTCAAAAGATATACTGAAAACTTATTTAATCTTTATTTTTCAGGTTAAGCTTGTGACCTTGGTTCATCATATGGGTGGAATCATTCGAAAGGACTTTAGCTCAAAAGTTACACATCTGGTGGCTAACTCAACACATGGAGACAAATTCAGAGTATGTAAGCTTGAGTTGGTGCTTCCTGGAAACTTTCAGAATTTGGCTCTTGTAGACTAAGTTTGTAAATTATAGATCAGCCCTAAGTTGCTCGTTTTGTTTCCTGTATTAACAATGACTTGTAAGGATAAGTTCAATCTTCATCTGGAGTTGAGCTTTGACATATTTTTGTCTCTGAAGATGTAAATAATTGCCTGAATGTAGAAATTTTGAACCAGAATTTTTAACTACTGAAGTACTGACATTATCAGTACTTAAAACACTTAAGACACTGATGAACACTTGTTCATCAGTGAACAAGTGTTTATGTATCAACATGCCTGCTTTTTTGACTGTCCAAACAAACTTTGAGATAACTTGTAAAAGACTTTTAGTACTGTATTTGTGTGCATCTTCTTTTAAAAATTATTTTTAACTTGTTATGTATAAGTTTTCAATTCTTTCTTTACATATGAATATATGCTTTTTTTTTTTCTAACAACACTGAAAGGGAATCCTTCAGGACATGAATATCCAGTTGACAAGTAATTACAAATTTATAGGGGTTTTTTGTACCATGGAGTATGACATAGCAATGCCTATGTCCCTTGACTTGCCCTTGTTTGAGTTGTTGGTAGGCTGTTGCTTTTTTTCCTAGTCTGTCTTTCTAATCTTCCAGTTGGAAGAGAAGACCTATTCTCTAGCTCTGTTCAAGCAGTCCTTTCTGCTAACTCAAATGGAAAAAGTAGGAAAACTATAATCTCTCTCAAGCAGTCATAGAATTTACTTTTGGAATAGTCTCTTTCTCTTTGGTAAAAGCAGGCTGGGATGTATGTCTTCATACAAAGTATCAAAAGCAGAAAAAATATCCTATATTCCACTGGAAAAGAGATTTGGCTTTGTGTTTTTGAGAGTGATGAAAGATATCGGACTAACAAAATGGTGCCCTTCAGAGTAAGTGTCAAAATAGTTATTGATCTGATCTCCTAGTCACTCAAGTATTAACACATTCTAACTCTTGTGAGTTACAGTTGGACATGATTCCTGAAGAAATATGTTCCCTTTTTGCAGTATTTGTCTTGAAATGTAAAAGCAAGGTTATGAATTTTTCTTGTCAGGGGAAAGACTTAATGGAAATACTTACTTGCTACAATTTGTACTTTTCCTGTTTTGTAGATTGCTGTAAGTCTTGGTACACCTATTTTGAAAGCTGAGTGGATTTATAACGCTTGGGAGAAAAGGAATGAAATGTAGGTGTTTATTTTCCTTCAGCTTTAACCTTGCATCCTGCTCACCTGTAGTATGGTGAGCTTCTGTTTAAATAGTGATGTAGCACAGATTTAGTGACCTTTTGGTGCACTCTTTTTTTTTTTTTTTTTTTTTTTTTTGTGCAGCTGATGATGACTTCAGAAGTCAGTTCAAGGTTCCTCCTTTCCAGGATTGCATGTTAAGTTTCCTTGGATTCTCTGATGATGAGAAAGCTAACATGGAAGAAATGACGGAAATGCAAGGTTATTGTTTATGGAAGATGACCTGTGGAAAGAATGGGGTTTATAGCAGATAGATACTGCACTGAAGCTGAAATACTAGATTGTGAATCCTGAAGTATTAATGAAGACTCTTCAACTTAGAGAGCTATAAATTGATTTTTAGATCTTGGTGTGTGCATTAGTTCTGGTAGCTGTTGAAGACTTCCAACTTCCTAGGCTGATTGAAACTAGACAATTTAAAGAAGTAATTATAGAATACTTGATATCCTGGAAAACTTGCTGCATAATACGTATATTCTGCTTCAGTTTTCATAATCAGTTTTGTGGTGTGTGTCTTCACATAATACACAGAAAGTAGCTGCAGTGTTTACAGCTTTGATGTGAATCATCGCTGGTAGAGCACTTGATTGGAAGTGTTCCATTTTTCATCAGTGTAGTACTACATTAATAATCATATTGACAGTAATGATGTAACAGGTAGCTTACAAGTTTCCAGCCTTGTATTGCTAGAGCTGTGTGTGTCAGAATGATAGACATGGGAATGGAGCAAGCTTGTAACAGCAAGGCTTCTTCAAAAGAGATGAAAGTTGGCTGGGTTTGTGTGGCTTCTGGTGTGGCTTTTGCTTCCCTTCTTTCCCCTGACCCATTTACCTAATGCTACTTAAAGGATTGTGACATGCACAGGTTTTAGCTTGTGGATGTCTTCAGGGTGAGTATTCCTGGCTTGCTGTTCTAAGAAACAAGAGAAGCTTTCCAGAATAATATTGCATTTATTGCCAGACATGTTCTAAATGCTCTCTGAACTCTGTGTACTCTTGACTTTTCAATGTGTACATTACTACTGCATGCTACATCCTCTGTTTCCTAAAAGTTGTGCACTGCTGGTAATGTCAACTGAAGAGTTCATCTCTCTTTGCCTCTTCTTTCAGTAATGGCAGATGCCACAGAACTGTCAAGTTATAATATTCTTTAGTCTTGCTAATTTGCCTTTTTTTATCTAGGAGGACATTATTTACCCGTTGGTGATGAAAGGTGTACACACCTAGTGGTTGAAGAAAGTACAGTAAAAGATCTTCCATTTGAACCTTTAAAAAAACTTTACGTTGTAAAGCAAGAGGTTAGTGCCAACAAATTCTTGACAGAATATTGCTATGTAACACTTGGTATGTGGGATATGTTTTTTTTCAGAATGAGCCACGTTTGCATTTAGTTTGCAAACTGCGTTACTATTATATATAGTTTTGTGGGTTTTTTTGTTTTTTTTTTTTTTTTTTTTTTTAAACTTAGCCCTGTAACGTGTTCTTAATGTGTGTTTTCTTTTTTTCCTTTAGTGGTTCTGGGGAAGCATTCAAATGGATGCCAGAGCTGGAGAGTCCATGTATTTATATGAGAAGGTATGTTGATCAATCTTACATAATGCTCACATATATTTGGTGGTAAAAATTAGCATGGGGACAGAGATCAAATATTTTAAAGCAGCGTTTAAGTTCCAGATAATCCATTCTAAACTATACACATAGAATACTAGTTTGGAATTCTTTTTCTGCTTCCCAAAGGTTGAACTTATTTTTTTAGTCAAACAAAATACTAGTGTGGTTTCCAGTTTTGTGTTTTTCTATTTTTTTTTTAAAAAAAAGGTCTCACCCATTTTCCCTTGGATTCCCTAAGAAGACTTGTGTTGTGTGTTGATCTCTACAATTAGCATACCTTTGCACTGACTTGGGCTGGATACAGTGGATAAAAACACTAAACTAAACCTTCTTTTACTCCAGTCAGAGAGTCCTGGCCTCAAGAAGTCTGTGTCGCTTCTTTCTCTGAGTACTCCAAACAGCAATCGTAAAAGACGTCGTTTGAAAGAAACTCTTGCACAACTGACCAGAGAAACAGATATGTCGCCGTTCCCTCCTCGGAAACGCCCATCAGCTGAACATTCGCTTTCTGTTGGGTCCTTGCTGGATATTTCTAACACTCCAGAGTCGAGCACTACCACTGGAGGTAGAGCTAAAAACTTTCATTCAGACGCACTTGCAATGTTTAAGAGCTCTCTGCATCCAAATGGTAACAGTAGTGGTAGGGAAGTCTTACAGGCTTTGCTACACATTTCCCAACTAATTCCAGGCTTTCTCCTTTTCAAAGTATGCAGAAAGCAGAAGTGAAATGAAGAGTTCAGACAGAGACTAGGCTGCCTCTTGTCATTGCAATAAGCATATTCATACCCAAATGAAAGCAAGGAAGAGACAGAGCTGATAAATATGAAGTACAGTACAGTGTTACTCCAAAATACTTCAAATTCTGTGCTGAAAATCGGCAGCAGATAAGCAACATCGTTAACAGTAAATCATCTAAAAGCTTCTCCTGTAGGATACTTGGAGAAAGGAGAACAAAGATTCTTTTCTAAAGGCATTAAAGGGAAAATTCCTCCAAAGCCCACTCCTCCTAGGTCTTTGAAGAGTTCTGTTGAGGTAATGCTATTTGTGCCGGCAAACTGTCATGTCTAAAACTTCAGAAGAATATAAATTGCTAACTGTTGATTGGTTAATTGGCAAAGAGCTTTTAATGTCTCTGCTCTTTGGCTCTTGTGGAAGAGAGGAAACTGCAAAATTGTGGATTAAAGGTAATAGCTGAGTTGTTTTTTTTTTTTTTTTTAAAAAAAAAGCAGCCCCAGTTTCATCATATAAAGCAGGTATCTGGAGTTAATAATGCAGTTAAAAACGCCCTGTATATAAGCCAAATAAGTATCTCGGTGAGTCACAACCTCACAGACCAGCTTTCTTAGATCATGCTAGCATTCTTGTAATTCCTGGTGTGGAAGTTTCCGATGTCAGCAGACAATTTCAGAAAAAGTCCATTTTGAAAACAACAGGTAAGGTATTTATTTCATAGTAACTATGACAGTAAGGAACTTTGACATCGGAATGAGTGAGTATGGGTCTCTGAGGTCCAATACGTGAGCAGGTATCTAAAATGAATGGACTGTTCCAGGTCCACCTTGGCATAGCTTTGAGAAATGGCTTTCTTGTGTCTTCTCCACACTGCCCCCCCACCCCCATAGGATGAAATGTAAATGTTACATGCAAGGACTGATTTTAATAAATGGTTTTGAGCTACATACCTAATACAAGGATGGTAGGCAGCTGAAAGATAGTTGTTTATATGGTGAAGTGAAAGTAGAAAAGTACTTTTTACATAGTGTATGTATAATGTTCAGCACCTAATCCTCATTTCCTACTAAACATAATAGGGTTAAGTTATTGAACCTGCCCATAAATGGCTTACTAGTTTCAGACTATTATTTTGAGGAATATTATATTACTGTTATTTTATAATTAGGCTGTAATAAAGAAAGCCATTTTCTGGGAAGAGCTCTTGTAACTACAGAATAACTTACAGAATAGCCTTTTTTTAAAAAAAGCTATCTTCCCTTAAAAATTCTGAAGGTGTTTGTTTTTTTTTTAACCTGTCTTTAAGGGTGACCCTTTTTTTTAGGGAGTCTATTGTAATAAAGCTCTGTTTTCTTTTGGGAATATATCTTCACCAGAAACACCAAAATCCTGTGCAAGGCCTTCCAAAAACTCAACTCCTCTTCCACTAAAGCAGTCTGCAAGATGGCAGGTTGCAAAGGAATTGTATCAGACTGAAAGTAACTATGTTGATATTCTAACAACAATCATTCAGGTAAGCTGGTTTTAAAGCAAGTACAGGTCAATTGCAATAAGATACCTAGTGTTTACATCAATAATTATTTTCAAACTGTGCTCTGCAGGCTTTTGAGGTCTTGGGTGCATCAAAGGTTCATAAAAAGATGATAATGTAGAAGTCTCATGTAATTTTACCAACATATAAAAATGTTTAATGTCTATTAATAATAAAGGCTGGAAAACACAATTTCTAGTCTGGGTTCTGTGGTGGAATTGCAGTTTGTATGAAAATTCAAAGCTTTAGGAAAATAGGATCTTAATGACTCAGATTTTTACGATGTTAGTGAATAGAGAGACATGGCAGGGGAAAAAAACTTTCTTTAATTATTCCAAGAGCAGAATAGCAAACAGCTTACAGGAAGAGCTTTATTTCTAGGAAGTTTATTTCCATTGCAGCTGATTATCTACTTAAAGAATGAGCTAAGATCTTTGAGTAGAAAAGTAGGTGAAAGGGGGTTGTGGCGTAGTGATGTATCGAACTCAGTGTATGTGTCTTAAAACCACTCCTCCATAACCCACTCTTGCTAAATGGGAGTGTCTCAAGATTGTGACAGCATGAAAGTATGATCTGGAAAGAAAATGCTGTTGCTTTTATAACTATTTCTAACACAGTGTGTGGTGGTTGGGAGGGCATTAACTTTTTTTGTCTAATTCATCAGTTATTTCAAGTTCCGTTGGAGAAGGAAGGACAACTTGGAGGACCTATCCTTGCACAGGAAGAGATTAAGACTATATTTGGCAGCATTCCAGATATTCTTGATGTGCATACTAAAATAAAGGCAAGCTACAACTTCTCCCCTGCAGGGGAAGCTTTGATACAGACTTTGATTCTTTTCTGCATGCTTTAAATGGTATCTGCGGGATAGGTGTAGATTCATCCTGGTGCTGTTGCATACTGTTCAAATTATGGAATTATTTGTAAATCTAATGTAGGCTTTAAGCTTTAACACTTGTTTATAAATATGTGAAATCTGAGTATTGTGTATGTAACTAATATTGCCATTCAAGAGCTGGCTTCTCCTTTTCCTATTTTACTACATCTTCCTGTAGGTGTCTTTCTGTAATTGATACAAAACTGGTCAAAAGGGCTGGTAGTGTCAAATGGTAATTTAACTCTCACAAATGTTTATAACATACTTTTTTCTATTAAAGCAGTAAGTGAGAACTTAGAAGTATAGTTAAAGCTATGGAATAAAACAAAAAAAAGTGTTTCCTAAAGTGGACTTTAGACGTGTTCATATAAGGACACTTCTATCATTTGGTAGGAAAAACTAATCCCTCCTTAAATGACTGTGAACCAGTTGTCAGAAACTGCTAGCTCATAAAACTGGCTTGTGCTTCAACCTCTGAACCAGCTGACTGGGTACTGAGTCCTAATAAGAGCTGATCAGAATTTCCTATGAGATTGTGTTCTTGAGGCTTCCTTTATTTTATATTTTGATTTAGATAGCAAGCACTCTCTGAAGTCATCTCTGGGTCTCACAATAGACTATGATGCAAGTCTTCCTCAAATGTGAAGTCATAAGAATCTCCTTCAAATGATGGCATATGTCTGTTCCTGTGTGCATTTCTCAGTAGGCTTTTAAAACAGAGGGACTTGCAGATTGCCTGTAACCCAGTGGTTTGGTTTTTCGGTTTGCTTTTTTTCCCAGTTTTGCTGGGATCCAGTCTAGTTAATCATCACAGGTATTGATATATGCCCACTGAGATGAAAGCAGAGTGTGTGTGTGTGTCCATGTGTCAGCTAGGATTCACCTGCAGCATGTGGTGTAGGCAAAGCTGCTTAGACGTAGTGGTTGTGTTTTCCTTCATCTTTGAATTAATAGTGGCAGCAACAAACTAATATTAATAGTGAATCCTTTTCACCTAAGGTGAATCCTGAACCTTCAGCTGTGCCCTCTTGTCCTTGTTATTAGCTGACAGTGAATAAGCTTGATCCTTATCAAGCTGATAAAGGCTTAACAGCTTGGTCTCACTTTAATTGACACCCTGGTGCAGCAAGTGAGGGAAAGCTATGCTAGTTCTATTTGAATCCTATCTTATGGACTTGAGTCCTATAATAGTTGTGGACTCTTCATTAGTTGGCTTAATTGTGTATACTTTTTTTAATAATCTGTTGGGATATGTTCTGTAGTGTGTTTGGACAGCAGTGTCATCTTGTTACGGAGTTGGCTAGTGCTGATCTAAAACTATATTCAGTAAGGCAGAGGTCTCTTGCTTTCAGCTCTCAGTAGATGAAGGGGCTTAATGTGACATTGTACAGCTTTCAGGATTGCCTCTTGTCAGCATGGACACACAGAGCTAATTATACGTATTTGGCAGAACACTGATTCCCATCTTATAGCTTTATGTAGTTCATTCTCATCTTATTTTCTTCTCCCCCATCCCTGCATGTATTCTAGGAAGACCTGGAAGATCTTATGATGAATTGGACTGAAAGCAAAAGCATTGGTGATATTATTCTTAAATATGTAAGTTTCTGCTGTTTTGGGTTTTTTTTTTTGAGTTATGAGCTATTATCTTGCCTTACAAATAATCTGTTCGTAGGAGCTAGCAAACACAAGCAAAGCGCTATTGAGTGAGAGAGAATATTAACTTGGATCATTGTATTTTCTGTTTAGACTTTTCAGTTGAGTTAGATTATATACTTTGTACAGGTAATCCATGTCAAGTTTAAGTGGATGTATCTGTCCGCTTGTATGCGGGGGTAAAATTCCAAATAGATGTTTGAGAACTGTAATTTGTAACACTACAGAGATGCCTTTTTAGTCAGACATTAAAAGGGGCTCCTCCTGTAACCTTAGCTATCTGTGGTCTCTGATCAGTGGTAAATAACTAGGAAAATAACTCTTCATTGAAGCTTCTTGTGTTCTTCATTCAATACTCGAAATGTGGAAGTGAATAAAGACTCCTTGTTTTCCCAAGTACAGAATGTGCAGAACAGGAAAGCAATGTCTGGGACTGCACTGCATTTTAAAATAAGTAGTCTGATAGGTGTCTTGTGCTTTTGCTGACCTGATCATTTTGAGGCGAATAGTGTTTGGCATTCTGAAATTGTCAGTCTAAGGTTCTGGTGGTTTAGTGTCTTCTAAAGGTGTTTGTAGTAACTGGAGAAAACACCTGTCTGCCTGTCTGAAATTTCCAAAATTCTCACTAAAAGCATCTTGCTAGGTGAGAATCTGCCTTCTACTTGAGCTGCTTGGCACTTTCTAAGATTGTCACATGTGTACTTGATGTTTCTGAAAGCAGTCTGCATTTAATCAGCAGCATTGAATCTTGGGCATCTGGCATGCAAAAATGTCTTAACTTGTTCTGTGAACATGCATGGGTTTACAACACATTTTTTATTATTCTTTATTGAAATGTGCCTTTGAGCAGCTTTGTATGGCTCGGGGCATATGAACATATGTACAATGCTACATAATATGTAAAGCAGAGTTGTAACAGTTGTTTCTTTCAGTCAAAAGACTTGTTGAAAACATACCCTCCATTTGTGAATTTCTTCGAAATGAGCAAGGAGACTATTACTAGATGCGAAAAGCAGAAGCCAAGGTTTCATGCCTTCCTAAAGGTAAGTGTCTGCAGAACTAAGTATTTGGTAGAACATGGAGGTCATTACCAAGTAAACTACTTAATGCAATAAGTGGAGGAATGTGGAATTTTGGAGGCTTGGAGGAATGTGAACATCTCTTGGTGAGACAAATAGGAAGGATTTGGACGTGAATCCCTCAAGCTCCTTGTAAGACTCTCTCATAAGATGTCCAAGTTCCTCCTCTGTTATCCAGCTTTTAAGGTAGTTTCATTATATGCATTTGTTGCTGGAAAAAGTACATTCTGATTTACTTTTTCCCAAATACATGTCTTCTATTTTCTCTAAAGATAGCTAGAGCTGCTGCTTTTTAGTGGTCTCCCTCCCTGTGTATTTCTGAAATAGCTTTTAACTCTCTTTCAGCAGCTATAAGTTTCCAGGCAGGTAGAATCTCTCAACATTCTTGTGACTAATGAATAGGAGCATAGCAGTGGAGATGTAAGAGGAATATGATCTTCAAAGAAAGAGTTATCTGAAGATGAGTCTTAAGACTCTTGAGCTCTTCAGATAAAGGTATATAGCTGATTATAGTGCAGCATAGCTTTAACTCTTCTATACCCAACAAGTGTCTCTCAAGTAGTGGAGTAATCACACTAATAGATTTCAGCTTTATGTTTTCTGAGGTACCAGGAATTATATCCAAGTAAGATGGGAAAATGAATAAGAGAACAGGCCATCCCCTGTCCCACTCCGAAATTACCATCTGAAACAAGAACTGAGGGGTTGATAATAAAGTTTAAAATTAGACATTCTGAGAACGTAAATCACATGGTAAATTCTGTGCAGATTTAAATATAATGTTTTTTAACCTGATCTGTTAATGACCAAGTATCTGTGGTAAACAATCCTCAAACTTCAATGCTAGTTTCAAGGAAGACAATTTTTCTCCTAGTTTGTAACTTTGGTGCTTGTGTGTGTGTGTGTGTGTGTGTGTAAAAAGTAAGGATTGTTTCCTTTCTTCCCTTTCTTTTCCCCAGATAAACCAAGCTAAACCTGAATGTGGCCGCCAAAGCCTAGCTGAACTCCTTATCCGTCCTGTTCAAAGGCTGCCTAGTGTTGCTCTACTACTAAATGGTAAGCTAGCGAAAATTTTTGTATTAGTTTGTCTGTGAAGGTGCTAAACCAAAGATAAAGTCTGTTTTTTGTCATAATTAGCAACAGCTTTTCTTATATAAACTAAGCCTGATCCTGGGAGTTAATCATGTTTAATGGCAGTCAGCAAGACCAATTACTGAAGAAAGCATACTTCTGGTTGAATTTCACTTGTTGATATATTTGTCTGCAGGATACAAGTAGAGGAAAAGTTTGCTCTGGCAACAATTGTGTCTCTTCAAATACAAATATAATTGAGATTCAAGTGCAGCTAGCATAAACTAGAGAGCAATTCGTATTGACAAGGCTTTACAGCTTCATACATTCCACCTGGTATCAACCACTTGCTGTAATAATGATTATGTTAAAAAAGTAATATAAACCCCCCCCCCCCCTTTGTTTTGGTTAGAAAAAGACTTCTGTGCTTGTCTATGCACTTCAACAAAACCAGCATGTGGTCTTGTTGATTTCTGAATAGTTTGAGGCTTTGGTTTTGTATTGTAGGTGGGTTTTTTTTAATGATATGCATAGACAATTGGTGCTCAGCCTACTTCCCTGCTTAGTCAAGGCTATTTTGACTCCAGAAAGCTGTGATTTCAGTCATATCCGATTTACAGTTTAAACTTGAATTTTTCATATGTCTGGCACTTGTAATGTGTGTGTGTGGTTTGAGTTTTTTCTTTAATTGCAGATATTAAGAAGCATACAGCAGAAGAGAACCCAGATAAAGTAACTTTAGAAAGAGCTATTGAATCGTTAAAGGAAGTGATGACGTAAGTGATGCTTATTGTATGAAACATACTGCTACGCTTTTAGAATATCTGTTCCTTCTAAATTTCTCTTAGCGTGTTGTTGCCATAATCTTACTATCCATGTAGATATACATAATTGTATGTGTTCTTCAGTCTCCCTTTGGCCAGTGGTGTCACTTTGGCAATCTGTGCCAGAGCTCTTGAAGGAGTCTGTGGTGTTGTTACCTAGCACTTCTACCCGAACCTCTGCTAACTCCCTGCCTCACCCTGAAGTGGAACCTCCCAAGTCTACTCTTCTGTTCCAACTCTTATTTCTGTCTGTTCCATCCAGAACAGAAGAGATGTGTTGTCTTTAAATCTTACTTGTATGCATGTATTCACTGAAGGGACACACTATTGTTGGAAGATTAGTTTCTCTTCTGGTCCTGTATTAGCTATTCTTGGCACCATTCCATGAGTTAATTAGCTTAAAGCTGGAGCTTTTTAGATTGTAAGTCTCACCTCTTTTGAAGTGTAGCATGTCTCCAGCAATATGACCTCCTATATTAATTGTGTAAATGTTTGTCCAACTTTAACAACACCAACAACTTTTAATTTGTAATTATTCTTATATCTGTTTCTTGGTGAGCTGCAGTCCTGACTTGGGGGATAAAATGCAGGCTGTAAAACATTGCTTTGCGTTGGTCTCTAGTTCAGAATCTTACAGGGTGAGGGAGTGGCATTATTTATTAACTGGATGGTATGTCAAATACTGATAACATGACAAGAATATTCTGGATCTGAAGTTTCCTATGTTCTTAGCATGTGGTATTTAGATACTTCAGTAAGCAAGTGTGGTTGATTTTACATTTTCTAGTGCTGCTGTGTAAACTATATCTCTGAATGTTTAGCTTAATTATTTTGATGTGTTAAATGCTGTGCATTCATTATACTGTTGCTTGATACTGAAGATAAATCTAATATCCTTCCCTCAGACATATTAATGAAGACAAAAGAAAAACAGAGGCACAAAGGCAGTTCTTTGATGTTGTCTATGAAGTTGATGGATGTCCAGTAAGTAATTTCTCTGAAGTGGCAGACCTGTAAAATGACTGTGCAGTAGTTTTTGCAAAAGAAGTAAGCATGTGAGGTTAAAATGCAATGGTGCTGGTTTAAACAGATTTCCAGTGTTAAGCTGTAAGCAAGCAGTAATCCAGCCCTTGAACTAAATGCCTAATGAGCTTTTTGCTTCTATCACTTAGGCCAATCTCTTGTCCTCTCACCGAAGCTTAGTTCAGCGTTTGGAAACGGTAGCGCTTGGTGATGACCTCTGTGACAGGGGAGAACAGGTCACGCTCTTTCTGTTCAATGACTGCCTAGAGGTAAGATGGCTATATAAGTACATCTCATGAACTGAATAATAAAAGGTTTGACACTACATATGAATATAAGCAAGTAAAATTTAAAAACTTTGAAACAGAATTCTTAGTCATGGGGAGCTGATAGCTCAGTGCTGATGTGTTGGCTTATACAATAGCTAATGGAAAGGCAACAAGTAGTTGAATCATCAAGAGGTGTTAATGTAGCCTTTAATGTCTTGCAACCAGATCAAATTTAAAAGCAGCATTTTAAGAAATAAATGTTTATCTGAATAGCACTTTGAGTAGTACCAATGTGCTTGAGTTCTTGGCTCAGCAGGATGTTTGCCCTTTTAAAGTTTAGTCATATTTAATGTGAGTAAATAGGGGGTCTCTAGGGTAGATCTGTCTGTGCTTAGACTACCAAAAAAAAAAAAATAATCAGATATTAAATGCCTTAGACTAACAGTATGTTAGGAAGAACTAGGAGGGGAAAAGTAATATAACTGGGTTTTGGAGACTTATGTGGAGAAACTGAGGTTTCAAAGGACACTTTGTGAAAGTACTCGTTACTGTCTACAACAGTAAAGAACATTGTCTTCACGGAAGACCAACTCCTAAAATAATCCAAAACTAGTGTTGTCTTAAGCAGCACTTAGAGACTAAAGCCTATTGTTGTGACTAGTGATGAACTCTTCCTGGGAGTCAGGTCGACTCATCTTCATCACTTGTAAAGGAGGGAAAAGCTTCTTGGCTTATCTCTTGTACAAGATAAAAGCAACTCAAAATACTTTACTTAGGCATGTAAGATACCTATATGATAACATAAAGTAAAAACTGACTGACCAGCCACCACTGCAAAACCCACTCAGTGCCTGCACACCCAAGAAACAGCAAGTGATACTTCTAGAATATGACACACCATAGACTAAGTTGGCTCATGCATATAGGTGTTGTCTTTTCTGTTTAAATCTAGACTACCTTGTGGTGGGTTTCAAAGGGCCCTTGCTTTTTGTGCAGGGTAGAATTGAGGTCTGCAATGCAAAATTACTTCCCCTCGTGTCTTTTTAAACATAACATATTTTATTTTACTTTTGAGGTGAGTGTATTGATGCTAAGTAACAAATATTGCTGGGCCACTTGAACTGTAGACAGTGAATAGTGAGATAAGTGAGTTCCTTAAAGACTTATGTGGTAAACAGTGAAACACTCTTGAGTATTTTTCTGTAGAAAGACTTCCTGTATACTAGAAGGTAAAAGAATAGAAGAGAGACAAATAGATGGCAATAGACCTTTTAACTTTAACCTCTTTGTCTTCAATTTCACTGCAGATTGCCAGGAAACGGCATAAAGTTATTGGTGTTTTCAAGAGCCCGCATGGCCACACAAGGCCTCCTGCATCTCTCAAGCATGTTGTTCTCATGCCCCTCTCCCAGATCAAGAAAGTCCTAGACATCAGGGAGACAGAAGGTCTGTATGCTTTGAAGTGCTGTGGTAGCTAATGAAAGTTGTGGTTCAGAGTATAAAGGGCTGCTGTTGTGGGACAGAGTGCTAAGGTATGTTTGTTGTATGGTATGCTAGGTATGTGATTTTTAGTATAAGCTTCTCTTAGAAGCTGTGTATGAGCTTGAGAATTCCTTGCACTGAGACCTCTTGGTTTTTCAAGGATCTCTGCAGGATGCTGAATTTAACAGAACTACTAAATAGCATTAGCATAAGCTAACCAAATGGCAGTGTGAGTTAAACAGAGGGGTATGCTTGACAGCTCTGGATTTACAAACCCACAAAAAAAACCCCCAAACCTCGGTCCAAAGCATTAGACTGGCCAGAGACAAGTGATGTTGCTGTGAAATCAAATCTTCGTTTATCTGGTGATGATGCTGTTCAGGAAGAGCAGTGCTTAGCATCTTAAAAGAAAGATTTAGATGACTTAATTTCTGCGGCTGCTTTGCCATGCTGAGACTGTAGGGGTTTCACTGAAGTGATGCATTTCAACAGCAGCAGAAGTCATGCTACAGTACTGTTCTAGCCTTGATAGTGACTTCTAAAGAAGTCTAGTCAGACTAGTTTCTAGATCTATACTGTAGAAAGATAGATTTGATATTTCGCTGTGGGTGATGGTATGCACATCATACTTGTTCTGCTTTATGTTCTCTGAAGCACCTGAACATAGAAACCCAATAAAAAATAGAAATGGCAAAGAGGATAGGTAGTGAATGTGATGCATATGGGTTTCTCTCAAGAATTCTCTTCAAATTTCTGTGCAACACATAAGTTTACTTTGTGACTTGGATGATGGGAGCCATTTGTAGGCATCCCATTTCATATCTGCCAAGAACTTTAGTATGCAAATCTTGGGAGAGGTCAGCTACTCTTTCTTATATACATTCCCTTCCAGGACTGCTTTTCCAGTGCTGCTTTTCTGAATTGTCAAGGGGTTATTTTTCTTTCTCTCTTAACCGTTTAGCATGCTTCAGCTGGGTCTGTTATAAAGGCATACCAGCAATGGGTTAATTTTCTGCAATCAAGTGAGTCATTTTGGCCAAGTTTAAGCAGTAAAACTAGCATAACTTAACTAATGTGTTATATATAGTACTGATGTCTTTGTTACTTTTTCCTGCTTTACAGAATAGGGTAAATAATATTTTCCTTGGTCTCTATGAATAAAGAAATGATCTGTCCAACATTTTATGAGTTAGAGAATGAAATTGATACTTAGTGCTATATCCAGTAAAGACCAACTAGTCTGCAGACTATGGTATACAGATTATTTGGTGAATAAACTGTTGCATGAACAGCTGATTGCAGCTGTTGATGAAGGATATGGACAGAACTTGGTGCTCTTGCAAGTGATGCAACAGCTATTGTGTAAATAGAGATAAAATCCTTGCACCAAATCATACTGTCCCTAACTCTAGCAGATGGAACATTAGCTCTTCTGAAGGTTCCTCCCTGAATTACGTGAAAAATTATTATTCTTTGTCTTAACTCCTTGCCTCTTTTTTTTTTTTTGTTTTTTTTTTTTAATAAACTGTAGATTGCCATAAAGCTTTTGCCTTAGTTGTGCGGCCCCCTACAGAACTCAACAATAAGCTACTCAGTTTCCAGATGACAACTGAAGAACCTCCTAAAGAAGACTGGTTGAAGACATTATGTCGACATGTGGCTAATACTATTTGTAAAGCAGATGCAGTAAGTACTCTGGAACCATGTTGCTGATTGGAATTATTTCTCTCTTTTTGGCATGAAGCTCATGAAGCTAAAGAACTTGTTAATAGTGGACGTGCTGGAGGTGAAGTAGAGCAGAAAACATTTGTGCTAGCGCGTCTGCAAGTGAGTGGTTAAAAGGTGGAAAAGGAAATGGCCTGGAAGTTACCTTCTACAGAGGCTAATAAGTACTTAAAAACCAGGAATCATGTCTTTTCCCCATTACAAAGTAACTATAAAAAATTTAAACTCTGACACTGTGTATCTAACAGAACTGTCTTCACCTTGCTTCTTTCAGAGCTATGTTGCAATTTACAATCCCAGCATTATGAATCGTGTTTTGATTCAACTCTGTGTTAGGTTGAAGTCTTTGTTCTACACCTTATCTGCATGGGCACCATAATGTAAGAGACATGAAGCATCTTCCTCCTATAGACAGAAGCCTAAAACCTTAAAACAAAGAAGTAAAGAAAACAATGAGATAAAGGAGGCACTCGCCTCCTCACATTTTTAGAAGTTCAATGCGTGGGCTTTCTGCAGCCAGAAAACTACTAATTTGAAGAGTAGATCCTCTCCAATTAGGGCAATTTCCAATTTCAGCTAATGTTTTAATTATGTAAGAGTGTATTCCTATCAGTCATCCAAATTCGCTGAAAATCTGTGCAGTACATGTAGCAGAAACAACTGATTTAGGCTAGAAATGTTTCATGTCTGCATTGTACTCTTACTGTACAATATTTGGTTGTCTGATTTTTAAAGACATGCTTGTTTCAGGACAGGTAGATAGGTAATCAAAATAGTATCTTAATTTTGTTTGGCTTGTCATCTAGGAACTTATGAATAATAAATGTGGTTTTGTGCTTTTCCTTCTTTTTTAGGTACTGAGTAGGGGAAGTACTGATTTAGCAGTGTTCATTTAATCTGTCTGTCTCCTATCTTCAGTCTTCTGTGTTACACATAGCTCAAAGGAATGGAAAAGTGTTGGGTTTTAATAGAAATTAAATCTCTGTGTAATAAATGTATCGTTCCCTCTTGCCCTAGGACATGCAGAATCATATGCTGACAAGTTGTAACCTATGCTGAATCCCATTAGTTATAATTTCTATAACTACTGCTTTGTACCAACTATGTAATACTACTTTTCTTGTTGATTTAAATGTAAAATTGAGATTAAATTTAAGCACACTTCCCCTTTTCCTTGGTTTTCAAGAATTCTGTAGCATCATGTGAGAATGAGATAGCGTTGGCTTTGTCACATGGTGGCAGTAAAGGCTTTAACTACTTTTTATTAGACACTAGGACTAGCCATACAGCTTGCTGTCTGGTGTCATTATGATTTTTTTTTTCCCAGAACTTTTTTGAGGGTAAACTGACTTTTCTCAAAATAAACCCCCCAAACAACAACAACAAAATAACCCCCAGCAACTTCCCACTCTCATGTGTGTCCCACTCTCTGCCCAGGTTTTGAAGTAGCTAGCCAGGGATTGCTTTGCACTCCCTAGAGTTTAAGAATGAAGCATGAAAAAAAAAAACCCAAACCCAAAACCTGTGGCTATTCTGAAACATCTATTGGCTTTAAGCAGAAAGACTTAGTCCTGATAGATTCAGCTGTCAAACATTAAGGTTCCACTTCAGAAGAGTGCTAGATGTGTCTGTGAAACAGAGGTATATATCTTCTGAAACTCCCTAGGTATACTTCAGAACTACTGCCTTTACTTTGGTCGACCCCGAGCTTGAAACTGAATCAAACAAACCAAATGTAAAACTACCGATGAAGTGGTTTCATAAACTGATTGCACCAGCAGTTAATCTACAGAAGTGTCATGAAAGCAAATAGCTGCTTAACTGTGTGTTGTTAAATATGGAGGAATATGGCAATTAAAACCTCTAAATCTGACCTAAAAGACTAAAGAATGATATTTTGACAAGTGCTGATGTTTGACCATTGTTTTTGTCTATAGGAAAATCTCATTTATACTGCTGATCCTGATTCAGTTGAAGTAACTACTAAAGATATGGACAGTACTTTAAGCAGAGCATCCAGGGCAATAAAGAAAACATCAAAAAAGGTAAGATACCACAAAGATAGTGCTTTAGAGTAAACCTCATCTTAGTTGGGGAATTGTGCTAGTATTCCTGTTTCAGGTGTTTTGTAGTACTTACAGTAGTGACAGGAAAAAATCTGAACTAAAATTCTTTCAGTATAAGCCTTTTAAAGAAGGTGGGGAGTGTTTGATTGAGTGTTGACTGCGTAGTTTTGGAGTATATAGTCTTAAGTATTACGGTCATAAGAATTATGTAGTCATTCTTGAGTCTGTAGTTTCTTTGTAATATATTTCTCTGTAATATATTTGAAAGATTCAAAATATTAAAAAGCATCCCAACCCTCAGTTGTAACTGTTTTTAGCATCTTGAATGGTTTTAAAGCTGCATGCAGTTACCTAAATTCAAGTACCTTCAAAAGTATGATGGGTGTAGAGTATGCCTGTCATAATAGAACAGAGTTTGAAACAGCAAGGAAGTAAGTGCTGAATGCTAGTGTCTGCCTGGGTATGCTTTCCTCTGTGTATGGCTTAGCTGCTCTCAGCTAACAGACTGAGGAACTGTGCCCTGTTCTGCTAAGAGGAGCTGGCTGGGAGGCAGGAGGAGGGCTGCCTGTCTGCGCTGTCATGCTGGCTGGGTGCTGGGTTTGGTTCTGCAGAAGTCTGTGTGTGTAAGAAGGGGTGGCAGAGAGTGATGCAGCAAGGAGTAATCACTTCCTCATTCTCAGCAGCCTCACAGCAGGCCTTAGTATGTTCAAGATAATAATTACTGTTTCTTAGAGAAAACCATAGAGGCTCCCGTAGTTTGGAAGCTGCTGAAGGCTAAATTGAGAGCAACTAAAAGGAGAGGGGCCTGACTTTACAGAAGGGGTATGGGGAAGCCTAGTTGACCAGACCTTATTTTGACTTCTCCCTGAATCTCTGCCCTCCTTCCTCATTCCTCCCTCTTGTCTGCCCATATTTGGACAGAGTGAGAAGACCAGGAGTGATGGGGTGACCTTAAGAGACAGATCACCTTGTGGGTATATTTGTTTGGCTAGTTTTGATACACATCCCTACAGATGTTAAAAATTTGAATGGCAACCTATATTATTGTAGTTATTACAGCCTGATTATTTTTTTTTAATCAGTGTATAACTGCTTGTCAAACTCCTCAGGTTACAAGAGCATTTTCTTTCTCAAAAACACCAAAGAGAGCTCTTCGAAGGGCTTTAATGTCACATAGTGCAACAGAAGGAAGAAGCCCCAGTTCAGCTAATGAGAGTTATATAGGCAGCCGACTGACTAGTACGTCGTCATTAGCGGTAAGTGATTTGGCTGTGCAGGCAAAATAAGTAACCTTTTTTAAGATCACAGTTAGTTTAATGTCTGGTGCTGATTTTACTTTAACAGTTTCAAGATTCACAGTAGAAAAACTTGTCTTTAACTACATTGATAGATGTATTATTTTCTGAGCAAGAATTGTTTAGTGAGAAGGCTTACCTGAAGAAAATGCAGAAAAATCTGCTGTATGTACCAGAAACTGGGAGTTGCCTTGTACAATTAAGCTGGAAAAAACCTCCCAAAACCAAAACGACCTCTTTTGGCAGAGATGGAATATGTATCCTCAGAGGGAGAGACTTCCAACACCCTGACTTGAGTTGGTTCATGCTTTTGATTTTTTGGCCAATATACAAATGTGGTGTACAACCCTGAATAGCATGGTGAAAGTATCAATGAAAGTAGTGAGATGATAGATGTGCTGTGAAACAAACTGGGAAGGAAGGGTTGAGAAATACAGATGCTGCAGCCTGCGAGTTTTTAAAAAGGCAAGGGAATTATTTCCTTATATGTCCTTAAGAAAACTTGGTAAAAGAATATATTCTTCTACACACTGCAACTCTTCTGCTATGCCTGGCTGCCTATTGCAACTTCTGCTACCTGAGGTCAAACTCAATTTCCTAGTACAGTCTAGTAAAGCAGACTAGATTTGGAGGATTTTTTTCATCACCTTCACCTTTATTCTAGTGTTTGTGTAAATCTATATGCTGAGTAAACATCTCCTTTAAAGCCTATAGTTTGTAGGACAGAAGGCCAAGAACAGGATTTCTTGTGTATCTTTCTACTGTTGCCTCATATGTCAGTACCTTTAATATAGAGATAATTCAGTATGTTTGAGTGGCCATTAAATTGTACAACATGAAGATATTGCCCTGCTCTCCCACATGAGATAGGCATGAGAAAATATGGAATAATAAGGGAGGAAGTATTACAGTGGACTCCCTTGATTTAGAGGAAACAGCTACACTGGTAGACTATATCTCAGCTCTCTGTAGAGACTTTCTTCAATTGACTGCTTCAACAACTGCTTTCTAATTCTAATATTCTGTCTCCACTTTGATACAGCACTGTATGTCATTTCTCATGAAAATGCAAGTCATGTACTTTTGTGTGTCTATCCCATAGAAAAATATAATTTTTTTTTCCACAAAATGATAGGAACTTACAGTAGTAAAAACTATATTCCTATTTAAATTCTTCCCAGAGTTTCTTGGACCTCTGAGGTATTAAGCTGTAGCTTGGCAGCAGATCATATGTTGTGTGTGATGATGTGTGGGTTTTTTTTAACCAATCCCACACACCACTGAACTTGCGTAAAGCCTTTTTGGTTGAATCCCAGGTTTGGTTGAATCCCCGATGCAGTTCTTAAGAAGGAAACGGAAGCTGCAGCAAACCTCTCTGAGTCCACTGAGAGAGTCAAATCTGTTATTTGGCCATTGTTTTATTTAAATTAAATCCTGGCCTTTGCTTATGTGGGGATTTTTTTTGGCATAGAAAAATAATGAAGTAAAAATATCAATAAAGCTTGGATGCTTGGGCTTTTTCATGTTTGAACTAACTCTTGAACCCCTTCCTAATTGTAGATTGCTCGTTCATCTTCTACGTGCAGCCTAAATGGATCTGTCAAATGTGCTGTTAATGTTCATCGCTCCAATTCTGTTGATTGGAGCTCACAAAATTCCAGGCCTCAACCTGTGCTATGTCCTGGTTCTCCAAATATTCATCTTTCAAATGCTGTAGAAGAAAAAACCTCTTCCAACTTGGAAAGCTTAAATGGTCATGCCTTGGACAGATCATGGCCTATCCCTATTATTACTACCACTTGTGTCGATGCTGGGGATGATAACCAGTGTGATGCTGAAAAGTTCTGAGCATCACATCCTGACTGTTAAAGCCCATCTTGCATGAAGTGAGCAAAAAAAATCTTGATTCCTCTAAGCTAAGACAGCACGGTACAACTATATAAAACCCTAGAATCCACAAAGTGTTTCAAATGGTGTTGGGTTTTTCTTTCACTTGTTCTAATGCACAGGGTTGGAGTTAACACTCACATGTGGTCCAGTTCTATTTCTGGTTCTGGGTGCAAAGTTAATTCTTTAACAAATCCTCTTAACTTTAATATTTTTGTGTTCTTAATTTCTATACAATTGAATTATTTATTGGTTTAAGTGTCCAAGTGGCAGTGTAGATCAGTGGCCGAAGTTCTGAGGAATTAACTTGGTTGCAGGAAAGTCTTGAACAGCTAATTTTACCTATGGTTTTAAGTTTTTGTTCCCCTATCTGTAAATAGAAAAAATATCTGGTATAAAATACTCTAGAGTTTAGGAAAAGCTGCTATATAAAGAGGAGTTTAGGATTTATTTTTCAAATATTGTCTATGACTGCAAATAGAAGATATGCAATAAACAGGCATTAGACTTCACAGTGAAGTGGTATATCCTTACCTGCTCAAAATATCCCTATTTAAAAGATTGTTGAGGCATGCGGGTGCAGCAAGCTGCCTAAATACCATGACCTGTTTATAGGCTGAAAAGCTTGGCTGTGCTATAAAGAGCAACAGAAGATGACTTGTGAAAGTATCTAGAGGTCTAGTGTAAAAAGAAGATAAAATCTCAGCTGATCCAGAGAGGTTAACTTTTAGTGCTACATATTGATGTGTTGGTAATTTTAATTCCCAGAAGCAGCTTGTGCTCCTAGCACCAGAAAAGTCAGCTTTTTGCCTAGTTTGTGCCCATCGAGGTGCAGCTGAAGCAAGCTTTGGCAAATCATTGCGATGTCTGTTGCTTTCTGTAGTCAAGAAAGCATGTGTTCAGCATCTAATTTGCTGCTCAAAGCTTGTAAGAATACAGAAAGTTGTAGGATCTGAGGGGAGCTCCATTTCTTTAAGAGATAATCATAATGTATCTTGCCTTCAATTTGGAGGGAGAATGTTACTGCAAAAAGTGTGATGCAAGACGTATGCTAATACTTGGTTAACAGCTACTCTTCAAATACATTTCCTGCATTCTGGTTAACAGCTACTCTTCAAATACATTTCCTGAATTCTGAATCTCTCAAGGCTGGTAACAAGGAATAAATTTCTTCCGCATTTTTTAAAAATGCACCCATTCCACTCATTTGGTGCTGTTTAACTTTTCTGTTCAGAATCTGGAAAATGCTCATTTGTTAATTTCAAAAGCTGCCAATCTTAAGTATCTTCTGTACTGTTTCATTCCTTATATATAAGCATACTATGTATAAAGGTTGAGAAATGACTACTGCACTACTCACATTGATCATTTATTAGCCGAATAACACTTTTTTTTCATCTTCCCCAACAGGGTATTCCTTCTCCTTCCTTGGTCAATCTTCCCTCAATCTTTGAAAAAAGGAGTCATACGTTAAGTCGGTCAACAACCCACTTGATATGAAGCACCTTTAAAATACAATGCTGTATTGTAGTGACTGACAAGCAGTTGGCTGTACAAATGACCTGTTACTGACATTAATGGTACCTTAGTCATTAGCACTTAGCAATGATTAGCAAAATGTTAGATAACACTAAGTTAATCACAAGGGTTTTTTAGTTGTGTTGAAGCAGATCAGCTAATCAGTGGAATAAGTAACTCTGTCTTCATTTAAGACACAGTATTCCCTTGCAGAGACTTATTTTCTCACCAACGTTAATGGAAGCATTTTCTTCTATGGAAATTGCCCCTCTAGGCAATAAACTAATTTGTCAGATTTTGAAATGATGATGCTCACATAACTTGCAACAAGTTTGGATGACTCTTATGCTTGCCTAACTTGACCAATTGGCAGAGCACTCTAATGTTTGAACTGTTGAGTTCTTAAATGGAAATGCATTATGAAGTACCTGACATTTCAAGTATGACAGTTAACCTGTTGTACAGCTGCTTATTCCAAATATTTTGTAAAGAAATAGAATTGACTTTCTGTGGTTATGGTCTTCTGCAGCCTCACCATAACACTGTGGTGTGTTAACATGGGTTTGTTGTGAATAGGCTTAAAGGCTATGACTAGCTTTGACCACCAGAAGTGATCAATTTAATTCCCTGAATTTCTTTGAAGTGGAAGTCTGAGAAAAGTAACCAAACAAACCTCCCAAACTCCACATCTTCCATACACTCGTTAACAAATAATTATTTAATGCGTGGGATTATTGATGTGACATCATAACTTGAGAGCCCAAATTTGGTGTGTCAGTTTTCAAGTGTAGTACTCCTAAGGCTTTTACCTGGCATTCTCATGTATTTGCATCTTCCTTCAAAACTATATGTTCACTTCTGTCATCTCTGAACAGTTAGTATGATGCAATGCTATCTCAGGAACTATCTAAATATGTATATTTCTGCATTTCATTAATGGTTTAACCGACTATTATCAGAAGTTCTCAACTTCTGGTTTCTTTTTAACCACCAGTGTCTTGTCTTATGTCTATATGTAACTAGTGATGTTTCTGAATGTGTCAGACTTAAATGTTTTTTTTAATATCTCTTTTTGCCACTCTAAGCAATGTAAATAAACTGTTTAAAATAACACTGCTTCTGGCTTTGCTAAACAGGCTTTTATGAGAGTCTACTTTTTTGTGTGTGAAAAGACAAAGCCTTGTGTTGGGCTCCAGTCTACAAATGTATTTTGATTATTTGTATAACTTGGTAGGCCCAAACCTGCCAGAAACAAACTTTTTTTTTCCCCTTAATATATTTACCATTCTCCCCTCTTCACCTGGATATATGTATCCATGGGTTTTTTTTATTTTATCCATTCAAAATAAAGATCTGAGCTAAATATGCACTGACATTTACATAATAAAATTGCTCTAGGAAATAAACAACTCAATAAATACTATGCTAAAGATTCAACAACAGTTTTTGGTTTCTTCCTGTTATTTTGGAAGGGCATCTTCACTGTGGTAAACTACATGCAAATTTATAATATCAGCTTACCTTATTTCTCTGGTCATCTTTAATTTCCAAATTATTTATATTTAGCTTTTATATCAAGTTCACTGTATTGACTGCTTTGTCATTCCCACCCCTGCACAGCTCTGTTGCTGCTAAATGAAGGGAAGATGATTGCTCAGAGGGCCAAGTCCTACTTATCTTCATTTGTTGTATACAGCTTCCTAATAGAGGCACTAGTTCTGCTCAGTCTTGCTAATCCTTAAAGAATGAGGAAGACTGTGCCTGCCTCTAAGGTGCCTTTACCTCCTTCTCCAGTCTGGCTGCATTATTATCTTAGCATGTTATGTCAAGTTTCAGCACAAGATGCTCTTTTTATTTAAAAAATGGGCGTACTGTTGAAGTCTTGTGTTGGAACTAAGAAAAATGGCAGCTCCGTCTCCTAATTAAATGAGCATATTTAAAAAGGACAATGTATTCATTACTTTGTCTACTGCTTTTGGACTACGCGCTAAGGCAATGTTCTCTAGCAGCAGTTCATTGAAGGCAAACTGGTCCCAAACTGGTGAGGATACTCTACTACTGTGTATTTCCAGGTTGTACTGAAGCCCTCAACTGCTCTTTTGATATTGTCTGTCGGAAGGCCAGAAGTTTTTCAGAGATAGAGAGGAGTGAAAACAGTGAGATTTGAGGTTGAAATAACAAGCTGATAGGTAATAATTAAGACTGATTTGCTGCTTTGACAACTTGTTCTCTGTCTAATTACCTAGAGCAGTGTAACAAAGTCTTGGATACTAGAGAAAACGCGTGAGGCATTGTCTTGCATGACAGTATTGTAAGTTTACTAGCAGAGGGAAACTACTAGTGGGTGAATCTCTACCCCTTAGACAGCAAATCTTATTAGTATCCACTGTGGTCATATTGAGTGGGTCTGCTCAGTGTTTGTATTGACTGAGTGGATAATAGGGAGGGAGAGTGTGCTTATTAGTTTTACAGGTGTCACACAGCAGCAAGAAACTTGAGTACACGACAGAACAGGGTTAGAGGTGGAAGTGAGCTTTCTAAGTTAGAGAGGTGCTCTAGAGTAACAGAAACAGGGAAAAAAATAAGAAAATTTTATAAATGAGAGGTTTTCTCCCACATTCTCCATTTCCAATACTACATGCACACGTTGTAGCATTAGAACAAGGATATAATTTTGGGGGGTATTTTGGTTGTTCTTTTAAATTTTAGGTGAGACTGGTTCTTAAAACCAGAATTTTAAACAATAATACTTTTACCATCTAGCTGCTATGGGATGTGCCCTGTTGAGTAACAGTAGTCATCTGGTTTTGTACAATACCTAGTTAAAATCTCCTGAATAATTTCTTAAACTTTAATTTAGAGAGTTTAGTTGAACTAAGTACGGTTTCTTAAGCCTTTAAGCTTAGATTTCTATATTAGTAAAACTATAGGATCTGTTTTGTAACTGAGGAACAAACCTGAGATAAAAAGGACATTTCTTTCTAACCTGACTCTTACCACTGTTCCAGAGCTGGCACATATTCAGAATCCAGAAGAATTGTTTTCACTCAGAAAGACTGGAACTCTGAAGAGGAGGTCAAAGGAAGATCTTTGTTTAAAACAACCTTCTCTCCTTGTAGGCTGTACAAAATCAAACAGTTCAATGAGCTCATGCTCATTGCTACAAGAATAGTTACTCTTGTCCATTGTTCTAAACTGCTTCCTCATAAAATTGAAGAACAGCTATCAAAGGAAAGGGTCTTCTGTTGGGTGGGTGTTAGGCGGGGATGTCTCCCTGTTCTGCTCCAAACTTCCAAGGAGAATGCAGTTTCCTCGCAGCATGCCACCCGCTTCCCTTGTTAGTATGTGTATCTTGAAGCTTTGGGTACTAGTGCTCCAAGAAGAAAACCCCTTTCAGTAGGTGTGCTGTATGTACATTGCCATGGAGTTTATTTAAGTACGCCCGTCAACACTTTGAGAAAATTATGCATTGTGTTACCTACCTATCTTTGTTGAAATACAGAATATTGCTCAGAAGTTTATTCTATAAATGGTGTTTAAGGAGCCTGTATAGTTAACAGGTGGTAGTTTGGAGGGAGTATGTAGACTAAAGCTTTTACTGAGGCAGGGTGATTATAAGGAAGCAATAGATTGCTTGTTTAAATTAGATGAAAGCCCACTGAGATATGTGAAAAACCAGCAGTTGGCCAAGAGATAGGACAAAGTCTGGGACCCAGCTTAGAGCTGAACTCTCCCTTTTTATTGATATCTGGATCATATGAACTTCTTCACATAGCTTAGTCTGGGCTTCAGCAGCCCAGCCATTCATAAACCTATCCCTAGAATTCATAAACATCCATTCACAGCAAGCTATTAAAGCATTTCTGGAGTAAGATGATTAATCTTTTATAGGTTTTTGTTCAAAGTGAAAAGGTGGAGAGATTACAGCTGCTTGAGAGCACCTGTTTGTGAATCTGTTGTAGATTCAACAGGACGGCTTGACCTGTATGTTGCAGAAAAATAGTTGCTGTTTCAAAAATAGGAACTGAAAACTCCACTGTGAGATGGATGTTTACAACCTCTGAAAGCCAGCCATCAGAGACGAAACAGGGGCTAGCTTGAATGTACTTTAAAAACACAAAAGCTGTTGAGAGCTTAAAATGTTGGCTGAGTGCTCTATGCAGCTGACATTGGAAGGGTGAAGGCAAACTGGTGCCACGTTCTTTGCCTTGGGACTGGTTTTAAGTGCAGAGCCAGAAACCTGCTCTCTCCCATCACTAATGAAAGCTAAAATGGAAATGGGAACACCATGAAAACAAACTAATTAAACATCTAGTGAAATAGATGTAACTGTCAGACATTAGGCAAACAAAAGTCATTTTTAGGCAAGAACATTACCACTATTTAGGGCTGAATTTTCAGCTGGCACAGGGTATTCTATCAGCCTCTATACAAAGGCAGCCATGCATTTGTATGCCTAATTTAGGCAGTTAGAAGTGCAATTACCACCCTACCTGCAAATTGTAATTAGTTTAAGCTGTCTTGGTGCCTTTACCAGCTGATCCATACACTGATACTGACTTTAAGTATAAGAGTCTGACTACAGTGGGAGCTACCCTCTGTTCTTGAAGCAAGTTAGAGTAAAAGTACATATATGTATGAAGTAGTGGAAAAAAAGTACTTACAAAGAGATGTGAAGCATCCCTTTTATGTTTATATAGGGAGGCCTAGTGCAGGTACTTTATATTGGTGAAATTAAGCAATTAAAGTTCTGGTATTTATATTAATATGGGTAAAAACAAAAAAAAAGGAGAACCACTACACCTCTCATTCCTTTTTTCCCTCCAGCGCTTCAATTTCTTTGAGGGCTGAGGAAGGGGGAAGTGGCTTCTGGCCTAATGCTGGAAAGCCCAGCTTTGCTGCTCAGCTTACTAGGAGCACTGTAGAGCCCATCCTGTTTTGGGTGAAGATCTTGCACCAGT
The DNA here is from genome assembly GCF_003259725.1 of Athene cunicularia. Lineage (NCBI taxonomy): Eukaryota > Metazoa > Chordata > Aves > Strigiformes > Strigidae > Athene > Athene cunicularia. The sequence goes on from NW_020799110.1 coordinate 6,507,609, forward strand.
GAAAGCTCAGAAGCAGGCAGTGATCTGCCTCGCCCTCAGGCAGCTCAGGTTTCCTCGGCACCTGTGAAGATTGGCTAAAGGATGGCTTTTTGCACTTCTCTTCCACCATCTCCTCCATCCAGAGACGAGGAAAGCTCAGCAGTCTGGTAAGCACACTCTGTTTATGAATGGATTCTTTAAAATATCATTGACTGTGATGTGACTTGTATTACCCAAGCTCTTGGAGATTCTGTTTCATGTACAGTTAAACCCGGTAACGTTTATTTGTCAGTGTTTGGAGATACTAACTACCCCTTGTAAACGCTCTACTTCTCTCTTAACCCAAGCAGTCAGTAATTCATTGGCTATGTTGGACTGTAAGCTCCTACGTGCTTTCTGCTGCTCTATGGCAAAGATGATATTTCAGTAGTTCCTCCAATGTTTCAGCCTGGAGGGAATGTAAATATAAGCATAAATGATTTTGAAAGTGTGCTTTTTTTCTCTGTTTCAATGGCTCTTGCATTAGACTTGGTATGGCTGACAAATTGGCACTGATTGCTAATTAAAAAGCTGAATGTATTAAGGAGTTTCACACTTCCATTTCCTCAGGTATTAGCTGTATGAGTGAGTGCTAGTGAAGCTCTAGTGGATACAGTCTAATTACTTGCCATTTTTGCTTTGACTTAACAGTTCATGAATTACAGTAACTCTGACTGGCAGACCATTGCTGATTACTAATTAAATGGCAGAATTTGGTTTTGGGCACCTCCAGCTTTTACCCCCACCCATCAAAAGTGACACTCCATTTCTTAACAGAAAAAGCTTTCTCTCTGCTTGTTTGTTATGTAAAAGCTGATGGTCTCATCCCTCCAGAAAACAAAAATTCTTAGGGCACGTTTAACGATAGTGGTGGATAAACATGTTTCAAAAATAAAGTTACTGTGGTGTTGCTTATAAAGAGGCTTTGGAGAGAAACTCTTCAAGGCAGTATAACAACTCGGTATGTTTCCTGACGCTCTCCTCCTCTTATGGATCACCTCAACCCTCATTTAGTGAGCACAAAGAATAATAAGATTTTTAGTCCTTTTTCTGTGGGAAGGGACAATGCATTCACTGCCACAGGTACTCCCTAGGGCACACAGACACTAGAACAAATGCAGGAATGGATTGTCTGACTGTCTTTATCTTCATTTGCCTTTTCTACTCAGCGTACCAAGAATTTAATCTGGGTCTTGACAGGATTACTACTCTTCTAATCTGTCATATATTTTAATTTGTGATAGTGATCTGTAGAAATGAGCTGTTGAGGTTGGGAGTTAGTCTCGTGATGATGATGTCCCTCTAGTCCTGAACAGCGATGGGCAGACGGTAAATGGTATAACTGATATAACCTTTCTCACTAAGTGCCCAGAAATCCTTGGTTCAATTCCAGACTTTAAATCAAGAGTAAAGGCTCATTAAAATTGCTACAAATCTTTTCAAATCAACACATAATGCAGCCTGATACAATTTTATTTGTGCTTATTTCATTGCAGTTGTTACAAACACAAAGCAAAACTTTTATTCTAAAAAGAACGAATGCTCCTCTGAAAGGAAATTATGAGTCTCTAGTCTCTTTCAGTTTGTGAGCATGCCCCTAAGTGTGTGAATAGTTTGTAGAAATCCATCAGAGAGAATGCTCAAGAGCAAGGGTTAAAAGAAATGGTATGGTACTTGAGATCCCATATATCAAAAAGCAAAGTGTAAAAATCCTTGGCATATAGGTGATCTTAATGGTCCCTTCTGGACTGAAAGTGTATTACAGAGAGAAACCATGAAGTCATAATTTAAAACTTTATCTTTTCTTTGTTAGTAGTTCTTCCTGTCTGAATATCACTGTTCACCTTAAGCAAAGTAGAGATTATATTATTGCTGTGAGAGAATAAAAAAGACTCTGCATTATTGCAGTCAATACCCATCACAAATTTAAAATCTGGCGTTCTGATGAGTAGCGGAAAGGTCCCTTTCTCTTTGCCCATACTGCTTTCATCTAAAGTAAGTATTTCATATCATTCTACTAATGGCAACTCCAAGTAACACATCTGTACAAAGACAGTAATATGGCAGCATCTGAAAAACAAACTATCCCAGGTCATCATAACTGAACCACCAGACTAATGTTCAGAAAACATGAGCAAAAGATCATGCGAAGTCTTGAAATTAGGTCTTTTGACTACAAAGCTTCAGAAAACATTTTCTGATACTTGCCTATATAACTCTGTGTCATTCATGATGGTGTGATCTTACCAAAAAAAAAAAAAAAGGAAGATTTTACAAAGATATGTGGAAACCCAGGGAAACAGGGAAGTTGCTTTCACCCGGCGCTTCTGAAACTCCATTGAGCCCTATTGTGCCTCATTTCCTACATGTGCCCGAGACACGTGAGAGCCGCCTGCCCTGGTATTCTTGGCGAATACTGAGATCAAGCTTTCTGCAGCTGACAGCCCACAGGATGCAAAAATTCCACCATTTCCTCTCTTTGACTAGGAAATAAATGGAATGACTCAGCTCATGTAGTTAGTGTAGCAAGTGTGACCTTTTGAAAGAAGACTACCGTATGGAGTTTTTTCACTTCTACTTTCTCCAGTTTTGCTTTACTCAAGAATGACCAGCTTCAAAGAAAAAGTTCACCACTATAACTGAATATTCCCCATATTGAGAGGGGTAAAAATAAACATTCTCAGTTTATTCACGTATAAACTAGAATCATCCAAGTGTGACATCTGAAAGGAGCTACATGATTATAAACTGAAATGAGAATAAAGTTCATCTTGTGTGATTTCTTATTTTTTCCCTGCAGACTTTGAAAGAGGAAAGAGATTGCAGAATCTTAATACCCATTAAAGCTCAAGAAAGCCAGGGCTGTGTACTCCTGTGTTAACCTTTTTACTATTCTGTTGGCTAATTGTCTGTCCGTTCCACCTTCTCCTCCCAGGTTAATGGGGTGGTTAACAGGGGAGGACAGGAATGCTTGGCCAATCATACTACAAAGCAAACTGAAAAGGTCAAAGTAATGTGCTGTATTATTCATGGACTATGCCTTACCATGGTATCTTAGATCTCGTGTCTTCACGTGATGAATTGCCATAAGAACAAGAAACAGCCCAATGTGAAATTGGCTCTTGTGACAATGACTGTAGTTCAAATGGAAAAATGTAAAACTGTGGCCTGCTGTTGTTCTGCTTTTTGAGATTAAAGATGTGTGATCACAACTAGCCACCGCATAAGCAACAGGTTACATTTGTATGACTTCTTAGCTGGGTTGTAAGTATAATACAGTTTATATATCTATATATATTCTTCTAATTTTAGCCGTGGACTTTGTTTCGGAAGTACTGTGTGGTGCCTAATATCCCTCCTATGTCTTCTGTGTCAATCAACTCACAATTAGTTTATAGATAATACGAGACTCCTTTTTAAGTGGTGTTTTGTTTAGAAGTAGTAATATGCTAATTCCTAAGAGGCCACCTAAAGTGGACTGTAAGGCAGTCCTTGTTCTCAGGAATTTGCAATCTGTATAGTCAAATCTGAAGGAAAACTTGATGTAACCATTCTTTTCTCCTTCACCTTTGATGTGAAACAGGTGAAGAGAGATACTTGCAGAGGCAGGAGTGTGACTGAGATGTTCCAAATTATTTTCTGAAGTACTGTCCCTCTTGTTGACCTCAGAGGGAGATTAGCAACAGCAGACTATTGATTTAATTCCTGGCAGTGGATGCCATTAATGCATGTCCTCATTTAGTCCCTACCACTGAATGGCACAAGTGCATCTCATCTTCTTCCTCTGGTGATGTGTTTAATTTAATACTTTAGCTCTAGACCCATTCTCCATCACTTTGAATCACAACCTTGTATTTTTCAAGTGTTTTTACCATACACTTTTGACAGAAGAGACTTCACAAATAGTGAAAGTGAAAAATGTTCTTAAGACCAACTGCTGTCTGGCCTACCTTCTCTGAATTGTAATTAGTGTTGTAACCCAACAGTAAACACATACCTAACACCTGCAGGAGCTGACTCTGCTTGTGCTCATTGTCCCTTCCAGGGCTCAGTACAGAAGTTCTGGCATTTACAAGGAAACAAGGATTGCAACAGCAAGCAGAAGAGTTACGAGGCAGGCTTAGGGGAGAGGGTATTTATACCTTCTCTTTTTCTCCCTTTTCTTTAAATTGGTATAGTGTTCTTTGCTTTCATTGAGTGGTTTCAACTGCCATCAGTTGCCTGAGGCCAGTGAACCTGGCTGTCAACAGATAAATCATTTTTGTGACAAAAAAATTATGTGATGGAGGGAAACAAACCCCCATCATTCATTTGGAAACTAGTCTTTGAAAGAGAAGTGACCTGAAAGTGTAACTCTTGGGGAGTGGTCTCACATGTGTCCTTGTGTGCGGGACTAAAATAGCCACAACCATCAGGGGCCAGACTGTTTTTAACAGAAAGGAGGTTGAGGAATGAAGTCCAACTTGTAATAGTGTTTCCTGAATGAGAGGAGTCATGGTATATGTCATCACCCTATAGAAATTGTCAGCTAAGAGGCCAGAGAATCATAGCAGTCTGCAATTTCTTCAAAAGGCAGGCTAATTATTATTGTATGTTTTAATTTTTGTAAGTAGTTCTATTGAATCTCATGCTTTAGGAACTATACTGCATGCAGCAATCATTAGAAATCCTTCCCCCTCCTCCTCCTTCCCCACTGTCGAGGTAAAACGTAGTATATTCATGGAGTACAGTTGGCTCTCAAGAGTCCTGAATAAAATACTATGCAGATTTGGGCCTGGGAATGTATGTATTACAGAGAGATATTTTTGGAAAAAGCAGTGCCCTTTTCCATGAGAGAAGCTCCTGTCGTGTTTGCTTTGTGTTGTTTCATAGCTGACTTCATCTCCTGACAAGTGCTTTAGTCCGCGGCTTTCTGGAGGCTAAAGGGCACTGTAGCCAGGTGTTGGCCTAGATGTTCCTGACACCTCACAGATTGATTTGGGCTGTGGCCTCTCTCTCTCAGCGCGATGTATTGATCTGCAGAATAAGACAGTTTCTGCCCTACCTGATATCGGAAAAGTGAAATGTCACATCTTGTCTCGGATCTGGGTCTCTCACAAAGCTCCACGATGAGACCGGTATGTCTATCTCGGTGGGCTCGGATCAACATGTTCATGTTGCACAGACGCCTCTTTTTCACTGGCAGTGTTGTTTTTCTGTTCCCAAAGATCACCTGTTTTCAGTGCACTTGATTATTTTTCATCATTCTAGGTAGAAATACCTCATTTTGCATTAAATATTGCAGAATTGTAAACCAGCTTGCATCAAATTAAGAGTATTTGCTGAAGAGCTTCATGATTTACCAAACTGTGTGTTGACTGTGACTTGATGATCCGTGGGGAGCAGTCTTTCTGATTTAGTGTGTGTCTGCTCATCAAAGATGGATGATTGCCACTATGTGTCATAAAACTTCATCTGACAAAACCAACTCCATAGCAAAATAATGCCGTCTCCAAAGGGCAATAATTCTTCGTTTCTCTGTCCCACATGTTTAAGGAGCTCAGGCTAGCTCAGATTTTCTCAAAAAGATTTCTTTATACTTTCTCTGTTAACAATGAACAAAGGGCGATCAAAGCTATTTTGCTAGTTCTTTCTTAGTTTTCAAAAATCTTTTATGAGAGCCTAGGAAGATGGTTTCTAACAGCTAAAAATCTGTTGGATTTAGACTCCTATGTGTGATAAATAGATGATGAGAATTAAGTGGCTAAATAACTTTGAGGTCCTGGACTTTTTAATTAAATCTTAGGGCTGGGGGGTGGATTTTTCCTTTCTATCTTTTTGTTTTAAAGTCACCCTTGAGTGAGAAAATATAATGAACTGAATGCTGTTTTCATAGGGTGAGGTTATTTTCTGACAAAGTAAACACAGTGAACAAAAAGGAGATGCCAGCCTTAGAAGAGACTACACACGTCAGCTGGGGTTGCCTGTCAGACATCATCTGATAAGGTGATCTCTATTGAAAAGTAGGTGCGTTGCTTCACTCCCTGATGACAGGTGTCGGGGGAATCGGGAGCCTGTGCTGCCATAAAGACCAAAGCCATGTAAGATGTGCCTACGCGACAAAGTGCTGCCGTGGGAGCACAAGATGTGTCACTGATCCTTAACCAAGAGATTTGCACTGGAGAAGGCAGGTGCTGTTATTTTCTTTCCTAGAGTGTTTGTGCATTAAAAAAACCCCAAACCAATAACCATATAATGAGGGGAAAAAAATCACCCTTAGGGCACAGATGAGAGTGAAGGACTTCACATTCTTAGCCATGGGGCAACAGCTGGGCTTCTTTATTTTTTTCTTTCTCTTTTTGTAGCGTTGTGTTTCTAGCAGGATGCTATTTTTCATCTATAGATTGTACCAGTATCTGTAGTGTAAGGCACTAACTTGGAAAGGAGGCAATAAGAGGCTGAATTTTTCTTAGCTGAGGATGGGGGGATTTCTGATATCAGTGCTGCTTGGGTGATAATCAAGCCAGCAGGATTTTATAGAGTTTGGATGCAGAATATTCTCGGAGCAGAAAATACAGGCCCCGTTTTGGCTGAGTGTTACTATTTAAATCAACAAGACAATTTAAAATAAGCCTTTCGTAGATTTTTTTTTTTTTTTTTTTTTTTCAGCCAGTTAAAACTAATGAAGTACAGAAGTGTCTTGCTAAAGTTATCCCATAGTGAGGGGAAGGCTCATTAAGTGGAAAGGTGGCTTTTGTTGACCTATCTATTGCTGTATGGCAAACATGTTTTTAGGGTTGGTGAGGGACGGTTTTGGATTTCCTAGTCTCCAATATTGCTGTGTACTTTGAGTACTCTTCATTATTTCCATCCTAGATGTTCTCAGCCTTTTGTTCTTTAAGTAATTGTCTTCTACTTCGTATAAGTAGTCTTCAATTAGTCCAATCTGCAATTATAAAGAAGCAGTGTCAGAAGCATGTCCCTTTCCCTCTATAAACACTTTAAAAACTTTTGCAATTAGTTTATTTCAAAACTAATTGTCATTGGAAAGAAAAATACATGAAGGCAATTGGCTGTAGTAGCGGTACCTGATTTCATAAATTTTTTTTTTTTTGTCCCTTTCTATTTGGATTCAATTACTTTACTGCTGTGGAATAGAGTCTTTCATTGAAATCTGTACATTGAAAACAGGAATTTATCACAACTCTGTCTTTAAATGGCATTGAAAAACAGCCACTTTAAAAGGAAGGGATGATGAGGAAATTAATCTCAGGCAAGTTTTTCTTGATAAGGAAAGAGAACAGAGGCTTCTGGCATTTATATGCCAAAAATCAACACATGGAGAAAAATGAGTATTCCACATTGCTGTGGCAAGAACCATTTTTCTATTAAGTCAAAATGAAATTCTGAATAAATATGTTTTCCTATGAATATAATACACTAGTGAGTACAGTAAAAGAATAGACGACTTTAGTGTCCCCCCAAAAATAAAAATGTAATTATTCTAATAAAGAGTACGTTCAGATAGTCACATCTTCCTTGCAGGGGTGATTTCAAAATAACCAAAAATATAGATTAATAGTACTACGTACAGGTATTCTGTAAATACCAGGCATTCATAATTTTATGGCTATCTCTCCACATACCTTACCTTTATTCATAACCTTTGTCAGCTTTTGCGATATGCAGCAGTTCTGTGAGGTGAAGATGAGTATAACTCAGTGTGAAGGGAGATGATTCTCAAGACCTAGACCCTATATAATGTGAGGATCTAAAGAATCAATCTTCCAATTGCATTTTAAGCTGATTTTTTTTTTTTTTTTTTTTTTTTTTTTAATCTATCATCTTGACATGCATTCAGTGGAGCGTTGCTTCTTTAGGCACAACGCGGAACTGTGAATTAATCTGAGCGTGGCTTCCTATTGTATTTATTCATATATTGAGCTGTTACTAAACTGCTCTTCAGCCCTGAAGTTGAAGCTGTCCTGTCTGCTCTGGCCATAGTTTGTGTTGGTGAGGGGTTTGCATGTGTGGGCGAAAGAAAAGGAAGAAGGCAGAAAAGTTTATGGACAATGACATCTGTCTCCCTGGGGTGTTGAGGGCACAGAAACACATTGGGGAGAGGAGCTCTGCCGCCTCCTCCCCACGAAGCTTGTAGGGGTGACATTTTCGGCTGATGGACTTCATGTAGCGCTGTGCATGATGCCATGGAAAAGAGTTTTCTACCATGCTGGTGAACCTCGATGGGCATTTGCCCATGGGCTTTTGCTCCTCTGTGCCTAAGAGGTCCGTTGTAACAGGAGCGCGGGAAGGCTGGGGCTCTCTGAAGACAGCCTCGTGGGCTGGCTCTGCTGTGACGTGCTCACCATATAAACTTGCAAAGGATTAGAGAAAGGAGTCATTACGCTAGGCTCATTTTAAAGAAGCTGAAATAAAAGCTTAGGAAATCATTGATCTGGCCAACAGCACACAGGAAGTCTCAGAAAAACTAATCACTTAGTGCTGAGCTTCAGTCCAGGGGCTTAGTCATATTAAAACCAACCACCAAACCTCCCAAATTAAAATGTCTACGTAACTTTCTTCTGTGGTTAAAAGTAATCTTGTCTATGTTGTGTTTGGATGAGCACAAAGGGTGGTAAGAGGAAGGGAAAAGGTCCCAGGTGATGGGTGGGTTGTGGGGTGAGGGCAAAAGGGGCACCAGAAAAGCCACAGTTTTTACAGCAGCTCCTTTAGGACCATCCCACAGTGCCTGCACTGCTGGTGATACCACCAGAAAGCCCCGGTGGAGTGATGTTCCTACCTTGAACCCTGGCTTGGCTGCTGTTGTGTGCTTTTCATATTCATAGAATCCCTGTCAGCTCCAGCCCCCAAAATAAGTTCTAATATGGCATATCAGGGGTGGAAATAATAGTTGCTTACATAATTGCAGTGTTACTGACACAGCTGATGAGCTGATGATGTTATTTGCAAGGCAGTGATGGCATTCACACCCTTGCTGACTTACAATTACACTGTATGCTCTGAGCCCTACCATGATTTAAATTACCATACAAACACAATGAAAACACAGTCTCTTTGTCTTGTCTCTTGACAAGATAAAGGAGGTTGTGGGGGGGGAGAATGGCTTAAAAAATCTCTTTTCAGTGGATGCAGTGTTCGGTAGTGCTTATTCATGGCTTTTCAGCTTGCACATTTCATTTTAAAAAAGTAAATTGGAAGCATTATGTTCTGCCTTTTTGCCTTGATTTAAAACCTCCCCGTGCCCGCTCTTGTGCTGTCGGACTGTGGTGAGCCACCTTCGGGGCGCTCATTGGGAAATGCAAATTTTGTAAATCAATAGCTTCACTATTTTTTTTCTCTCTTCTTTTCTTTCTTTTTTTTTTTTTTTTTTTTTTTTAGAAGGACATAGTTTGTAGCCAGCCCCAGTGTGATTAGTGTTAGAGCAAGAGCTATTGTAAGAAAATGGATTTTGGAAAAGATTTGTGACTTACTACCAAGCAAAGCAATAAGTAGCTACAGACTGATGCTAAGCCTGAGTCCCAGGGCTGTGTAGCTGAACCCTGCAGCTACGATACAGGTTAAAGCAGCGCTGAAGCCCAAGTGAAGAGCTCTGCAGGACTTGGTTCACAGCAGAGCCTTCACTCCTGGTGTTGCCAGTGATTCCCGGGGTTCGTTTTGAGCCCGATCCCAACCCACACAGAGATCAACAACGTTGGGTCAGCCCTTGGTACTATTTGTGCCTGGATTATGTTTCCCCACCTCTAACCCCGATCCACATTGTGTCCACGTGCGCCACAGCCTGTGCCTGGGAGCTGGTCAGCAGCATCGCATCCCATCTGCAGGGGCTGTGCTCAGCTCTTGGCAGCTGAACTTGCTGCTTGACACCTTGAAGTCAAGTCTCTTAAATACTCTCCTGAACTTACGAAACCATGCTTCTCCCATCTTTCCAGCTTTACAGTGTCTTAATAGTCTTTTTCTCAAGTGCCTGGTGACCTGAGAACTTATGAAGACAAATTGGGCTTCAACCTATTTTTAATCCTCCACTGCTATGACATTTTACTTTTAAGATATCCTGAGCGTTTGCCCCCCCGTTACTCCCAGCAGTGCAGTGGCAGCAATTCTACTTTGGATCAATGTCTACAGCCCTGGCCCAGCTTGAGGCTCCTTGGTACATGACTGCCCATGTATTCAAGTTCCTCCCATTTCTTCCTCATTAGTTCCTGATTTCAGGCTGCTCCTGACCCTATTTCTTTCACTGGATTTTTCTCTCTCTGCTTAGTCTAGCCCCTGTGATCAGCTGCAGGAAGCAGGAAAAAAAGGGAATGGACAGAATGAAGATCAAATGGAAAGAGGGAAGAAATAGAAAGAAAAGATGCCTTTAAAGCTAATGACGTGCTTATTCCACAGCACATCTGTGTGGTACCTATAGGTGCTTTGGGATCAAGCTAAGCAGAGAAGCGTAGGGGTCTGGGGACAGAAATCTGGAAACAAATCTGGTACTCAGAGTTTATTTTGTGCTCTTTATGTTAATATTGCATTTGTTTCACATTATCCCAAAATTCTCCTTTGTGCTTGAAATTCTTGCATTGATAATATTTTGTGGAAATTGCTGATTTGAGGAGGGACAAAAAGCAAGGGAATTAACTCCAAGAAAACACCTGGGTTTATGCAAGAGTACAGATATGTAATGTTGGCGTTTCAACTGTCTGCCCTCAGTTTTACACCCATGAGTCCAGGAAGGTACCTGGGGAATCAGAGCAATGGGTTAACTGGGTCTGCTTGCCTGCACTTAGGATGGAGAGATCTCTAGGCTGGTAGCTGAATGAAAACAAGGAACAGGAAAAGAAAAGCAAGCTTGTTTGGCCCACCTGGAGGAAGTGACACTGTTTTTTAATCAGAAGAATGAATGGGATGGATAAAACCTCTGCTCTCAGACCAAGAAGCTGCTGGCCTTGATGGCACAACCTTTGCTGTGTTGCTAAGCTGCAGCACAAAAGTATTTCTATTTTCTTTTTCTTGGGAAAATTAGCTGAATGAGTGAGGTTGTGTCTGCCTTTCCTCAGTGCCACACATCAAGGCATTTTTATTCTGACACGGAGTAAGTGAAAAGCATAATTAGAGCACCAGAAGTACCTGGATGGACTGACTGTAAGTCAATTAGCCTGCTCTGAATCCTGGTCCTGAGTTTGCTGGGAGAAGAAAATGATCTGTGGTCCACGTGAATACGGAGGTGATCACCTCGTTCTTAACTGAAATGGTTTTCCATCATTCTCTAAGTTTGGGCAGAATTGTAAACACCTGCTCTTGGTACACTTATCTAATACAGTTTATGTCTGTGATGAAAAGAGAGAGCAAGAAGCAATGCAACAGGATTAGCTGGAGGGGTGAACTGTAGAGGGTCTAATCAGGTGAGGCAAAATATATTTTCCCTTTGGTTTAGGATTTGATTTGGACCTACAGGCGTTATTGAAAATGACATTATATAGATCCACACAAAGATAAGGAACAATACAGACCTTGTTTGGAGCATGTAAAAATACTTCTAATCTTGCCCTTTTGTGCATGTTGTCCGGTGATAGATAAAGGGGAGAGACTTGCTGCTGTGAGAGTTCAGCCCTGCTCTCTGGATGCCATCCTGATTGATTCGCTGGTGTGAAGGGATATTTAAGCGGCACTGGCTGGCTGCAGCTCAATTACCATCATCGAAAGATTTCAGTGGAAGGGACCTCTGGAGGTCATCTAGACCAACCTCCTCTTCAAAGCAGAGCTTCATGGGAAGCTCACATCTCCTTTTCTGAAAAACTTAGTGCATTTCTGGTAACTTGCCTGGATACATCTGGCTTTGCCCTGAAATACCACAACATAAGTATATTCTTCGCCCTTCCTATGCACTCACTGGGATAAGCCGTCCCACGTGCTGTTCCTAATTACGTGATGTGTACCAGCTACGATGGGGGAACACTGTGATACTATCCATCATTCAGTGTGGTTTTGTCCAAGTCCTGATGGGTCACAGAAGTCATGAAACTTGTCAACCTTTGCTGCAAGGGGGCCGTTCCAAGGAACAGATGTCCATGTTCAATGGCTTACTAACTGCAAGACAACGGAAGCTTCGCAGCTTATCCAGAAATGGGGGAGCTATTCTTATCATAAGCTAACTTGAAAACACATGTGTCTTTCTTAAAAGATCAGCATGAATTTAAACCCAAATGCAAAATACCAGTTATAGTACCTGCTAAGGAGTTTAGAATGAAATGAGAAAGAGTTAAGATCCCACAAAGACAAACTCCTGTAGGAAAAAAAAATTTGTTTAGAAAAAAATGTAGATGGATAAGCAGCAAGCAGACCCTGTAAACTGTAAAATCATAAAAGTATGTCTTGCATGGGTGCATGTGTGTGCATTGTCCTATAATGCCTAAACATCCTAAATCCCAGTACAGATCAGGGGAGTCACTCTCAAATAAGAAACAGGTCCTTCTGAAAATATATGCAGCTATAAATAACATGTAAAAGCAAAAAGGATCTTCTGGCATACAGAATCTATTTTTATTACTTGAGAGCTATTAGTAATAGAAGGCAAATGAGCTGCCTTTAAACATGAAGTACCTCTCAACATTTTCTTTTGTCTCCCAGAGCTACTTGCTAAAGCACTCTTTGGAGCGAATATACCAAAGAAACAGTACTTGAAGGGTCTACGAGTAAGCAGGGATGGCTGTATAGAGCACAGAGGAAAAGCTTGAGAAAAGCTACTGATATTTTAATAAAAATTACATCCCAGTCTGTACCTTCCATTAAGCTCAGTTAGAACAAAGGTTGCTCAGTATCTGGGGAAAAAAAAAAATCAGGATTTTACTGTTTGTGTGTTAAGTGAAGAGCATTTGAGCTGCTATGGCTGCTTTTGGAAGGGGTTTGCAGAGTAGCACACGATCTGAAATGCCACGGGCAGGCCAATGTCTCTTCCCTACATTTGTCTGGCAATGTAACCCCCCTGACTGCGCAACTCTTGCCTTGGACCCATCCGCTTCTAGAAACGTTCATAGCTTCACACGCCAGTGCCGAAGATAAATATGTTGTCCCTCACGCTCCATTTCTGTGTTTTCATATGCCTGGTTTGTACTCGCTGCCTTTCTTTAAAGAAACAAGTCTGACAGACAGCTCCATAGCTCATTTCCATTGTAAAGGAGTAAGTTCAGTGAAACACTGAAAGCCGGTGTTTGCCAGTAGGCTCTTAGCACTCTAACAAAGCTAAAAGCAGGTAGAAAAAAAGACTGTTTGTTGATGAGGAACTGAATAAAAAGAATATTGATGCTGGTAATGACTTACACTTATTAACTACCTTACAACTTAGACAGTCCTTTTACACTTTATAAGCTCTCTTGAAATCACTGTCCGGTGCAGTGTTTACTACGAGCAGTCTTATCGACTCGTGCTATTTTTCACAGCGGTAACAATACCTGGTAGCAAGTGTTTATAGGGCTGGAGACCTCTTCTGGTAGAGGGCAGCAGGTAAGCAGACTGCTCATTTATAACTGACAGCATGATTAGCAAGGGCTGGGGAAATGTTTATCTAAATCCTTACGTGGGGATTATTAACGTCCAGAATTGCCTGTGATTTAACTGCCAGGCAGCTACAACCAGATACATTATTCCAGTGTTCAGGACATTTACTGCACAGTTTGCTGTGCTTAAAATTATTCCAGTGACTTATCATACCATATAGCTTGGTGGAATAGACCAAAGCCTTTCTCATCACAAAACACTCATTCCCCATAGCATTAGCAGTGTTTTGTTGTAGCTGTGATGGACTGAGCATTTATGGGTATAGATGATATCTTAGACCAACTGATTTAACTGGAAAAAAACATGCTTTTATGTACAGAAACTTTCCTTCTGGTGTGGAACAGCAAACTTGAAACTTCCCAAGTCTGCTTCAGACTTGAATAAAACCTTGTATGCCCGAAAGCTCATTGTTCCTTAGTAGTGAGAATCTTTGTTTTTATATTGCAATGCTGGTCTAGCTGTGATGCGGAGGTATAGCTGTTTACTGTTTATAGCTGTGGTCACTAAATAGCTCGGGTTTATATTAAATGCTGGTGTCTGGAAGGTGGGAAATGGGTAGGATGCAATTGCTTCTTCCACTGTAGCTGAGGGCTATGTAGACATCTTGCTGGGGTACCTTTTCTTCTCTTGTATGCAAGACACAAAGAATCAGGAGACTCACAAGGGCAGAAATTGATTTTAGGGACCAGGAGCATTGATAAACTGCTGAAATCCCACTGACACCTCTCTCTTTCACAGAGCTCTCTGAATGCTGTCACACTTTTATTGTCCCTACAGTGGGGCTGAACCTATTAATGGGACTCTTTGGTTGCCTATATTTCTTTTGTACTGCCTCAGATTCAGTGGGGCAGATCTCATTTTCTGCTCGTGTACTCTCCTAACTTCCTCTGCCTGCTCTGAAAACTTCATTCAGTGCCAGGTTAGAAACTTATTGTCCCTCTCGAAGCTGTTGCTGATTCTCAGTTAATCCTTTCCAGAATGTCTTAATCCATTTTTTTCTAATCTTAGCATGAAGCCAGTCTTTGGTCAACTCAAACAAAAATTTTTGTAGTTCTACCTGGTTGCTCTGCTCTTAGTTTCCTTCATTCTCGGTCTACCTGAATCAGTGCCACTAATACTATTTTCCTTTTGCATTTGCACTTTTCTGACTTCATTACACATTATACGTTACACATTAGACTTCCACTCCTCTTTCAGAAAATGTGTTCCCATCCTTTGCTTTCCCTTTTCACGATGGGTCCATGCGTTCATGAAACGCGTGGCTGCGTCACAGCCCCCCGAAGAGAACAAACCAGGAACCAGTTTCCTTTTTATTAATTCAGGAATAGACAAGTTTGAGTCAAAAGGGTGCACCAAAATGCAACAACTTTTGAAGCTTGTGTGCTTTGAGAACAAGTGCAGTTCCTGGTGGCTGTGGCATGGGCTTGGGTGACTTTACCAGACGTTACAAAGTCACATACATCAAATAACTGTCGTACTAGTCAGAACAATACTATTCAGCAACACGTCCGCTTTCCATCAACATACTATGAATCTCCCTCCTTGCTCCTCTGGATGACCAAAACCCTAGCAAGTGTGTGGCCCTTTTCCATGGCTTGATTTTCAATTAAGAGATAATGTCAGTGGAAGAGCACAGTTCATCAGATAGTGTTCCCCTGCTGTTGCAGGAGTCAGAGATGTAGTAAACAGAGGTCAACTGCTGAAAATCTGTGTGCCTGACTAAAAGATTATATAATACGTTAGGCTAATTTTACTTCATTTCATATTCACATATATTAGTGCAGCTTTTGTTATATACTTATCCTTATGTAAGTTACATCTGTTCTTTTATTCACTCATCCATGTTTGCTCTGCTTTCAGATTTATGAAACAGGCATTCCACTGAGCTCAGCAAATGATGGGCATAATAACTTATCTAAATTGCAAAGTATGTGATGCCCTTGAGGTAAACTCAGATGTGAAGGTTTTATGAAGTGTCTCACATGTGGAAGCGTAGGAAAGTGTTTATTTGCCAACTCCTGTCTCTCCTTTGACTGTTCAAATGATGTTAAGAGGATCCTATGAAACTGCTATGAAAGCCTAGGGGCTAAATGGAGGAGAGAGTTAGAACTGCATTATTATCTTCATGGGGGAAGCAGAGCCTTACTGGCACTTGCACTTATATGGCTCTCCTCTCTTTGGATGTCAAAAGTTTCTGGTTGATAGGTTCTAAACTATCTATTTATTTAACAAAATGCCTCTCAATGTAACAAGATTGTGAGGCTTTATTAATGAATTTATTCTTATGAGACAGGGAAGTAATCACTTTTTATTTCTTTTTCTCTTACAAGACTGCAGGAAACAAAGGCCCTATAAAGGAAAGGGGGAGCCTTCCTGCCATTTCATGTATCTGAGATACTCTAAACCCCACTGCCAGTCTGTAGCTGCTATAAAGTCCTGTAATGACCATGCAGAGACCTGGTTCCCTGAGTTACTCAGGATCAAGCTTTACTGCTAGTCCTGGGATTCATGTTCACATCAGGTCTCAACAAAGAAGCTAGTCGATAATGGCCAGACCTTGTGTTATGGTAGTCCCCATCTGCTTAAGACCCAGTAGCTGGAGCAAGTCTTGTGGGACTGAGTTGAATTATTAGATTAGTTCCCTTCAATCTATTTTGGAAGTTTCCTGTTCATTACTGCTGAGCCTTGTGTATCAGAGGTCATTGATTAAAGCACTGGGCTAAATCAGTTTCGTTAAAATAATAAATTGAAATTGAATTTGAATTTAAAAGAGAATTTACACTTTAAAATCCGGTAAGCAAAAATACATTTCTACCTCTGTTCACTGGTGAAGACTTAAGCCTCTTTAAAAGAGAGGGTTTGATGCTCTTTCCCATAATGTTTCCTACTGACGACTTTAAGTGACCTTCCCATTCATAAGGATCGCTTCAGAGAAGTCCATTCTCATGTAATGCTGATGGTGTGACATTTAAGTACCTTCATAACGCAAGCTATAACACAATTTGGACAGAGACAATAATAATAATAATAAAAAATCCTAAGCCCTAGTATGATGTATTGAATCCTCTGTAAACCTAGCAGTTTGTTTGGGAATTTCTGACAAAATTAAAAGGAAGGGAGGTCGTAAAAAAAATTTTTTAGGAATGCCCATGTTCCTGAATTAGACTGGGACTCAGTGACTCTGTTAATTGCTTGAAAAGTCTTAGACCCAGGTGTCTGTTTCCCCACAACGATAATACAAAGCTTATATTTTATCCAGGGGGGCTGCAAGGAAAAGTGTCAGTAAAATCCTGAAGAATAGGGATTTGGGGAGACTGACCCAGCCTGGTTTCCCTGCCTCTGAGGCATTCTTCAGGGATATCTAGTACGTGGGTAAAGCCTCTGTAGAAGGGTAGTTCTTAATCTCCCAAAGTAATCTTGGCTGCCCTGTGTCAGCTCTCCCTGGGACTGGAGAGTCCATACCTTGGTAAGACTGAGAAAGGTATCTTCCGTGCAGGGATGTTCCCTTTTCTCCAGCTAATTATGAGGTCATTTTTCATCTCTATGTATTTAAAGCTTCCAAAAATAATTAGCCTATTTGATATATTAGTTTGCTTAAAACGATAAATTTGTCAGTGAATTGGACGAGCAGCATAGCACCCAAAACACTGCACGTATATTACTACTTTGTCAGTCCTGTGAATTCAGAATTGCCCAGATTAATTCCAAACTAATTTGATAAGCCCTCCACTGTGACAAAAGGAAAAGCGTTTGTGTGTCAGGCTTTGTGCCCTTCTATGTCGGATTTCAGCCTGAATGAATTTTTTATGGCTGACTCTAGAATATAAAACTCTGAAAACTGGTTTGTGATGGCAATTCTGACAGACCCTTTAACCAGTTGGAAAATAGGCACTGCTATAATTCTGCTGCATTAGAGAAAATTTTTGAGTGCTTTCATTAGGTGCAACAGCTGTTTCTATTGCAAAAGCCAAACTTCATTGGTGGTAGTGTAGCTGTCAGCTTTCCAGAGTTTCGCGTTTATAGCTGATTGTATAAACTCCTTTATGTTCTTTTTTTGGCTTTCCAATATATGTAAATTAATTCAATAGCAAAAATACAAATAACTACCTTGTAACTAGACCTGTGTGAAGGTTCTCTGTAGGCTCCTACAATCAGTGTCAATGATGAGCGAACTGAGAAATACCAAACTTTTCAAAATGGTTCTAGCACAAGTGACAGGTGGTAAGCCACACCACATCAATTTTTAATCATCAGATTTAATCCTCCTTCTTAGTGATGTGTTCTGTAACCTAGCGTAACATTCTGAATTAGAGCTGATTTAAAAAAACAAAAAAACCACCCCACAAATGAACAAAAAAATCGAACAAAAAAGCTTCCAAGCTTCCCGAGTGTTTTCCTGTCTTCTCTAAAGAGAATTTTTTCCTGAGAACATACTGAATATGCTGAAATTAAATTTTGGAAAAGAAAGTAAAGCAGAAGAGAAATATTTGATGATGCTTTTCATTTATTTGCTCTGATATATATATATATATATATATATATAAAAATATTTTTGTATTATGAGAGAAACAGTTATGCTTGGAACAAGATGCCTCAAAGCAAATAGTTATCTGAGTTGTCAAAAATGAAATGCAAAACTGTGTTCAGAATGCAAACAAATGTTGAAGCACCAAGTTTCAAAATGGCAGAGAGCAGATTTTCATGGATTCAGTAAATTTTATTCCCTAGTACTGAATTATGCACAGATTCATGTGGCATAGTATGGGATACCGGTCCACTTTTAAATGTTAGCTTGATTTCTGTTAAGATTACACTGAAAGTAAATTATTCAAAGAAGTATAAAGGATGCGCGTACATACATACATATGAATACACTGAGAGAAAATACTTTACTGAATTTGCTATGAAATATTAGCCACTCTCTGTTGAAATATGCGGAAACTTTTTGGTACCACCACCAAACTTCTAATGAGCCTTTAATAAATATTTAGGTATCTGTGTACTTCGCCTCACTTTTAGCTGTGATCCTTTCTCGGCAGCCTCTGAACTGTGGGTGTTCAGAGTTGTGAAAGTCACACTGGTAATTCAAGCACCTAACTGTGGATTAAAATCCTCAATTTTGAAAAAACTTCAGAAAACTCTCTTTGATATTTAAGTCTATTATCTGAAAATGGGGAGGGTAAGTGCTGGGGAAAAGATTAGTTGTAAACACATCACTGATGCTTTGCATTCATCTAGTTATCGATGTTTACTATATGTGGCAGGAAATATGCATGTAATTGTATAAATATATATCATTCGTATCATACGTAGAGTTTGTATTGCAAAAGATTCTCATACGCTCTGTAGGCAGGTGTGAGAGATTTGGAGACTATTCTGGCGCGACATAAAAGTGGCATGAATATTTATCTTTTGTTTTGCCTCGCAAGTGTTTGAAAGAGATGAAACCTAGTCTGTCTATAATTTGGGGAATTTTGGTTTTGGTTGCTTTCTGAAAGCATTCTGTACTTGGAAAACTTTATTAAGAGCCGCTGATCTGAAAGCTGACTGAGGCAATCCTCAGACTTTCTCTCAGAGCAGAGGCCTTCAGAAATTTTAATTCAAATCTCTTGGAAATATGGACTCTGAAAAATACCTTGTCCCTCCACCCCTGTGATTTCTTTCAGACATCTCTGTCTTATTTGCTTATCCTGGTTACACTGACTCAGTGAAGCCAGGGTTTGGATTTTCAGCATCTTGCCTGAGATCTCTCTGGAAACTCTAAATCCCAGAGGGGGACAACTTCAAGTCCCAACAGTGCAGAAGTTCAAATCCTCTGTTCTCCTGCCTCCCACCACAGATGCAGCCCAGAGTGTGTGTGAGTCTGTCTGGGATCTGACAGACCCATAAGACAGAGTGGGAGCAGTGCGTTGAACCATTAGTAACATCTTCCCTTCCTGGCGATGCGTTGCTATCCTTTTCCCCAGCAGTGGTTGAAGGTTGATGGTATTGAATGCCCAGAGCTGTGATTTGCTCTGGTTTGAAAGACTTTATAAAAATGTAAGATACTCCTATTAAATCCCAGCCTGACCTATTATTCATTACATCGGGTCAGATTCATCTGTACAGAGAACCAATACAAGACTCCCCGTATTTCACAAATCCTTTAAGAATTAAATTGACCAGTTGCTGTGCAGAGACTCCAGAAAAGGCATTTACATGTCTTTTACATCTCACATCACCAAAGCTTCATCTGAGCTCCACTAAGGGACCTAATTTGTTGAACTGAATTTTATTCCCTAACACCTGTCTCTTATACAAGGTC
>NW_020799110.1:6527519-6563915 GCF_003259725.1 Athene cunicularia
CCCCCCCCCCCAACTAACCCCAGTTAGCACACTACCCCATATGACCAAGATGGAAATATAGATATTCAGGGTTTGATTTTTTTTTTTTTTTTTTCCAATTAGATCACCACATGATACTATTAACATGGACAAAGATCAACAGGGCTAAAGCAAATAATAAATGTGTATCTGTGGCTAGTGCCTGAGCTCTAATAGAGTTCAAGGCACACAGTCAGGTTTCAAATGGCACCTACTTTCTTTTCTACCTTTTGAACAGATATGACTCAGGTGGACATTTACTCCCCAAGGAACAGTACACTCTCATGCCCTTTGCCGCAGGTTTTTACCTTCTGAATTTTATTCCACACACGTTCTTTATCACTACTTCTTCCTTCAAGGGTGTCCATGGCATCTGCCATTAGCGACTGCAGCTGTGGCACCAAGATAAAAATTATCAGTGTGGAATTCACACAGAAATAACTTCTCTAAACACACAGATTAAAACCTAATTAAAAAATCATTTGTACGCTGATGATTTTATTACTCATCTTTCACACAATGAGCACTGCCACCTCATCTTTGCTTCAGCCATTACACTGTATTATTGTGGATATAAAATACTTAACAATGGGGAAAAAAAATCCTCTGGAAAATTTGTATTTAAGCCTATACGTTTTAATGCAGTAAATGTTTATACTTAGTAAAGGAAGACTTGGGTTGTAAAGAATAAAGGCTCCATATTTCATTCTTTAGCTGTCTGGGATATTCTGTGTCGTACATGAATGCTTTTTAGTATTTTCTCCCAAGGCTAATGTATCATAATTTAAGGCAGCATGTAAAACCTCACAAGAGGACAACACTAAAGCTGAGATGTTTTTACCGTAGCTGGAAGTATCTAGCTCATTTTCCCTGCTTTTACTATCCTTTTTCTTTGGCAAACCCTCCCTTCTCCCCATCATTCAGCATAACAGAGCATAAAAACAAGGCTGACAATTTCTAGTGTAAACTATAAAAAGAAGCTGTAGGAAAATACGTGTTAATCAGTCCTTAGTGTTACAGGGCAGGCTAAAATTCAGGTTGGTTGCAGTATTGCCTCACTCCAGCACCTTTCCAGGTTAGTTATAGCATTGCCTCACCCTGCACCCTTCCCAAACACTTAAAAATGTTTCAGTCGCTCTTAATTCAGTAACAGAGAGACAAAGGCTGGATCCAGGGCGTCCTCCCAGGAGCAGCCATTGGCATCAGTGTTTAGGAACAAACTGAAACTTGTATTTAATACCTGTGATATTGCCATGCTCTATTAGGTCTATTCCAAAATGTTTAATTGGTTAAAGTGAACCCAAACAATAGTTTTTGGTGTCTCTTCCCAAATTTTTTACTCATTGCAAGTAGTTGGACGGTAAAAGCATAAACATTTGTAGAGATATTGTCTCTTCTTTCTATACCTAGATGGGCAGCAGTCTGAGTACATAAGGTGATGAAACGTAAACCCTGGGTGTTTGGGCTCATCCGCGCAAGATATAAAAATGCTTCCTTGAGGTTCAGGGAGCAGATCTCAATTTCCTCGGGTCACTTTTGCATTGAGGTATTTAAAGTTAAAATTCTTTGTCTGTGTCCCAACACTGGATAAAGGATGCAGGAATCTTCTTTTGATTCTCTAAATAAATATGCTGTGGTCGGTTCCAGCCTGCTTTCTCTGTGCTTGTGCAACCATTAAGTTGAATCTTATTGGTCCAAACATTTGAGGAATTTTTTTTTTTTTTTTAAGTCCTGCATCAGTATTCATGAAAAACAAAACTGCAAATTTCTGGCCCTGACTTTAATGTGAAAAGAGCCAAGAATCTGTCAGAAATTTTCCATCACAATACTTTTATGACAGATAATCTCCTTCTATGAATCCAGAATAGACGCAGTCCAGAGATTAAGGGTATTAAGGGCAGAATGGACAAAGCACAGCTCCTACATCAAATCAGGCAAAGGAGGAACTGGTCAGGGGAAGAGGAGGATTTCTCCATCTCTTTTCTTGGAGTGATTCTCTCTGAAAAACTGGTTGAACAGCACGTACCAGGACTGGGACCAGGACCAGGGTCTGTCACCCCTAAGGGGCTGCTCTGACAGACCAACCACGCTGGAGGTTTCACAGCTTTGGGCAAAAATTTAAACCAAGAATCCTTTCCAATTAAAATTTCACTGATATTGATACAAGCCCGTGAAAAGTGTCCAGTCTGTGCTTTGGTTTTAATTTTTATCACCCAAAGTTTTTCACCAGCTCCTTTGGCAGACAAACTGTTCATGCTACAAGAGTGGGCAGTTGGCAAACCACAGTAATTCTCCCGAAGTGGATTTTTTTTTTTTTTTTTTTTTTTTTGAAAATCCCCTCCAAGGAAAAATGCGGCATTTTAAAAAATATCTTGTCCTCATTTGATTTTAAATTGAAATAGCTTTCTGCTTTTTTAACAAGCTTTCATCTTGATTTATGATGCACAAATATGGTGACACTGAAATCGTAAACCTTGGAAAGATTTTCTTCAGGGTTTTTCCCCATTTATATTAAACTGTTCAAGCTAATTGAAATCTTTATTTTTCCAGGGTCTATGAATAAATACTGATCTGAAAAGGCCTCAGCTGAGGTTCTCTGTGCCATAGATTAGAACTCTATTTATTTAGTTACAGGAAGACATTTACACAGAAGAGTTTATAACTGAAATGCCTTTGGGATCCTTGCTGTATCAGTGCAAATTGCATTATTATAAATTCAGTGTATTTTAAACTTTATACAACTTATACTGTATGTGATAATAAACATTTGGCATGTTTAGCATTTTCTAACTCACACAATTTAACTGCCTTCCTTGGTCATAAAGCCTTATCTCCATTTTGCCAATGTAAATTTAGAATGACCTCAGAGGAATTACTTTAAATTTTTATTAGTAGAAGTGAGATTAGAGTTTGGCCAGCTCAGTTTTCTTCACAGAAAAATTTATCTGTGTCTTAAAGTTGCTGAAGAGTGAGGAGCGCATGGAGTCAGCATGTGTGCTGTGATTCCGACCCCATGGCCATGGTGGGGCTGCCTCCATAGCATCCACTGAGAGCCACTGAATCATACCAGTACAGCCCAGTCTTGTAGATGTTTCGTCCTGCCCGGGCTCCAGTGAAATGAGGAGGATGACAGGGAGGCTGAGCAAGCGAGAATCTTTCATTTGTTCCTTGGATGGTCTGGGCGTGCAGACCCAGCGATGGGCAGCAATGTTCCGCTCTTGATGCACTGGTGATGTGGTGGGGAAATGGTCCCGACTGGCATAAGAGGAGCCTGTGCCATGTGGGCTGGTGCCACCAGGAGAGATAAAGCCCATAAATCACTCCCTGGTGAAGTCACTCTGCAAGTTCTTGCTTGCAGTCATGTGCCTTAATACTGTGGTGTCTAAAGTTTACTAAAAAATAATTTAGCTACAAAGCCTCTGAGCCTCCACTTGCTTTCACAGACTAGATATATTTTACAGCAGGATGACAGAACAAAGAAAAATAAATGAATGCTGAATTAATACATTTTAATGCTCTGGACAAGGTAGCCGGTAGAGATTTTCTGCCTTTATTCTTTTAAAAACCATTTTTACCTTGGGCTCAGTAAACAAAGCATATGTGTTTCGTTCACTTCAATCTCCAAGTGCAGACCCTTGTCCTGCCCAGTCCTACCCCTAAGAGACTGAAGACCTTTGTCTGGGGTGGCCTAGAGCCTCCCCTAAAAAGCTTTCCAGGGAAGTCAGGCTTATGATTACTACATGACAAGATACAGACAACAGTGTAATAGCCTGTGCCTAACGTGTGATGTACTGAAAATATTGTACCCTGGAGAAAAACCTATCACCGAAATATCTACCAATAACTCAAGACCCTTTAGTCAGCCTGGAAATGTGGGCCTGCTGAAGTTTAATACTAGAAAACTTGCATCAAAAGGAGAATGGCTTTTAATAACACAGTTTCTTTGCAATGTCGTTTCCCCTTATCTCGAGCCCAGACTTCAAAGTCTGGCAACCACCTCCTGCAGTTGCAGGCCGCTGCTCATCTTCCCTAAAGCAAGCTGCTGTGAAGCTTTAATTCTACAGAGCTTAGGAGCTTTGCGGGACTGCAGACAAATGTCAAGGGACCGGCTTTGGGAAAACCACGAGTTTTTAGTGAACTGAAGTTGGATCACCAAAATTGGACTGTATTTAAATGCAGAGACTGTGGAGGGACTGTTTGGTGTGGGTTTTTTTTTTTTTTTTTCTAGAATGAAATGTTTAAATTTTGCATGTACGTGAGCTCCCTCCTCCCTCCCCATCAGAAAACCCAACAGCCTCATGGAATAATAATCGTTTGGTACCTTCTGATTGCAGCTTATCGATATACTATCAAGCTATTAATGAGTCTTAGTCTTGCAACAGCCCTTCTAGCATCACTGCCCTCATCTTACAAAGGGAAAACAAAAGCATAGTAGGTAGGCGAGCTTGTTCAGAGACAGGGACCAAGTCATAGATGGGGCCAGGAAAGAAAATATTTTCTTTCCTTTCCTCCCTCTCCTTAGCTTTAACTAGTTTTGGCCTGTTTTGCTGCAGGTGGCTTCTGATGTTAGATATCTTAAAGTAGCATGATCTGAATAATTGCAATCATTTTCCCAGACTGATCTGGGGAGGTTTGGGGGAAAAGAAGAGGTTTTAAAAATATGCCTACAGATGAGTCATGCTGGTTCTATAAAAGTCATCCTTGCAGGTGATTAGCACCTCCTCTGACAAGGCACTGCAGTAGGATTTTAAAACTACTTCAGGTCCGCACATTCAAAAAAATTACTTCCAGAGCAAATTGTAGTGCAGTGCTCTGCCTCAGTCCTTCCCTCCCTGGCTCCCTGCCTCTAAAGGCCGAAATAAGTATTAGAAATAAATACTTACCAGTTCGGCATCCTGCTGACTGACGTCCTGCAGGTAGGGAATGGTTGCTAGCTCAGCCATCGCTTGATTAATCACTTGGGACTGTTCCTTGAATCTCTGCAAATGGCCGAGGAGGCTGGCATAGTGCAACTTCTCTATCCCGGGTGAACACGCACAGTGATCGTCCTGTTTTCACAGCAAAAGCAAGTAGGTTAGAAGAGAGCGGCAGAAAACACACTTATCCTTTGAGTCCTATGCCTTGAGGCTTATATATTTGTAAAGGTAATACTATGAGCAATATGACATCCAGCACCTTTAAGATAGTGCTGCTGACAATCTTTACAGAGGGAAGAAAGAAAAGACTTTCTTGCCACAATCTCTCTAGTAGTACTAGAAAAATAAATATGTAGTCATAATATATGTGAAGGGGAGTCAACAGATAACAAACATGAATGCAATTTTCTCATTTGGAAATGGCTTTTCCATAATCCCCTCCGTTAAATATTACCTGACTTTTATGGATTGCTTTTAAAATTTCAGTGAAGAGGTTGAGGAAACTGTGCAGTGTGTCAGCTTATGGTTTGTTTGCAGACTAGGCAAATCCATAGTTTTCAAATATATAACCCTGAGGGACTTAAACCTGCAGAGGTGGTCTCTGATCATCCAGGCAGCTAGGCACATGGTAAATTTTAAGCATGTGAATATAGAAACTCAGCCAAATGCTTGCATAAAATCTCAGCACCTGCTGAAGTGTTTGATGGATGGCAGCCTTACCACCATATTTTCAAAAGTATTCTGATGCCAAAAATGCAAATAAGCACCCTAGTGAGATTTTCAAAAGCAATTTGGCCTAGATTCCTGACGAGATGCAGCCATTGCATATCTGAATGCTCAGCCCGTCAGAGTGAAATTTCCATTCATCTAATCAGGGTTTTGAATGTATTTAAGTGTTTGAAATTCCAAGAATTGGCATGAATTTTCAAAACCACTTCCAGTATTTTTAGCAGACCTTTGTTCCGGCAGTTACATATGGTGGCCTGCTGATGCTGCCATTTACAGAAACGTCCAGGTAGGTGATTCCAGGTCCAATTGTATATTGAACAGGGTGAAGGGAAAGTTCTGAATGATTTTTTTTTTTTCCCCCAATAAATTGTGTCCCGTTTTAAAAATGAACTTCTCTTGGCAAAGAATCTTGATCATTTGGTTTGATCTTGATCTTGGTTTTGCAGAAATTTGCATTAGGCAAGCATCTAGTGTTATCAAAATTATTATCGACAGCTCTTGCATCAAGTCTAACAACATAATAACAATGCTGTTCTTGCTTTTGATATGTCTTACAAGAATAATAATGGGAAAAAAGCTTAGTTTTCTTTTAACTCTAGAAAAATATAAATACCCCTTTTAATACAATACCTGATATAATTGTAAAATAGTATGAAATAAAAGACCATGCACTAGAGAGCAATGGCAGGAATGAAGCTATAATCTGGGAGCTCCAGATATGAAAGCAACTGCAAAAGAAAGAGCTGAGCCAATGAACTGGTGTTTCCATTAGCTGAAGGAGAAAATCAAGCACTGCAGAGGGAAAAGGCGCTCTGGTCAGCAGTTCTCTGGAGTACTGCGGATAGCTCCAGTCAGCTGTGTTTGGAGAGGTTAATTTAAACCCAAGCATCATGGAGCAGAGAAGCCAGCACGGTAGGGGATACCTCTTTTGAGAGAAGTGTGGTTTGATTAGTCTATTAATGAAAATGCCAAGAGCTTATTATTCTTCTCAATAAACATAATGCAGGGCTAAATTCCAAAGAGAGCAAACAACTGAAAAGGGAAGGAGAGAGAAAAGACAATGATAACAGAAGGACCATTGTGTATAAATAGGTACAAATAAGACTGGGGTGGCAATTAAGCTTCTTATAATTCAGGTTGAAGGTCCGTAGTGTGTTTCACCACGAGTAGAAAAGGCAGAAGGCTTAACCAGTGAGGACCCACCTCTGTGGCCCCTTTCCCTACTGCCAGAACCCTGACTCACACAAACCCAGCAGGCTGGTTCGAAGATGGATTTCACTCAATTTATGAGTAGGATATTAAGTGACACAAAGGTGTATCATAGCAGGTGGTTTGACTCGAGGAGCCAGGAGGGCCCTTCCAGTTCTACCTTCTCATCAACTTCTGTTGACCCACCTCTAAGAAGGGAGACCAGGGCAACCTTCTTACAAACTATTTTTATCACTTGAAGTGTCCTTTTCTGAGGTCTTGACCTAGTCTTAGTAGGAGACATCAGCAAGAAAAAACATTTCTGTGATCTCCAATATATGAAATTATAAACGTGATACAATCTAGTTAGCATGGCACTAAAGCAAGGAGCAAAATGGAGCCCCGTCTCCACCTGATTGAAAGCCAGATAGCTGTGTCCCCAGGTAGAGCTGTGAGCATTAAAATAAGGAGAAGCAATCAGTTAATGAGAGAGAAAGAGGGCTCTTATCATCATGAAATATGCTCACAACATTTTAGATGCAGCAAAAGGTTTTCCCCTGCTATTCTTGAAATCCACCCAAAACCTTTTTGTATAAGCACTAAGAAATTAGTATATTGAGTCATCAGCTAAGAAAGCAGGTAAAAATCCTCTCTCATCGTGCTGTGTCTGTTGGGGGCTTCTCCAATGATTAAGAAAGTAAAGGCAAAAAGAAAACAATTTTTTCACTGCTTGACTCTCCAGAAAAATATGAGACCATGCCATGTAGCTATGGGAAACAAATTGGGCATCTGTGCCAACGTGCACTCTGTGGACATAGCAATGCTATTTAAGTTTATAGTAGGTTGGAAGTAAATAAATAAATAACCGACAGTGGGGTTTTTTTGAAGGGATTAGAGGAGTTTGAACGTTGTCGGAGGTGGCGTTTCAGTGACAGTGAAAAATGCAGAAAGAGAAAGTAAATAACTGCTGCTGGCAGGAGAAAAAATTCTACGGGGAACTGAACCACATGATGAGAATTACATGAACTGGAGCAGGATTCAAGGGGCTACTAAGCTGCAGTAAAAAACATAATAAAGTGGCCAAGTAATCAGATAAAGATGAAACCAGCTCAGGTAGGCACAGTGAAGGTTAAGTAAAGAGCAAACTTTAATGGAGACTTCAGTGAAAATGAGTTGGCTCCTTTAACAAAGAGAAGAGATACACATTTGAGAATCAGGTAGCAAAGGAACCAACAAATGCAATATATGGAGTCACAGTGGCACCCTGGTTAGAAATGCATATGAAGACAATACATTATTAAATTATGACAGTCACTTTCTGAATGGGCCTCACCCCTATTGTCTGGTATTCCAAGGAGAATTTAAAGAAAAAAGTAAAAATGATCAGTTGATGGACTTTCTCCTGAGGACTTTATTCATAACGGACAGTCTAGCCTGAGGTGGGGGTCCTCCCAAGAGACAACTTTCTCCAGAATACTTTTTGCTGCACAAATTCCCTTTAAACAATCAAACCATAAAAATAAAGGGGTGTTTATCACCAGAGGTGTCTTTAAAGACTTTCCTTCTAAGAGAGAAATAAGATTCTGATGTGCAAGGATCAGCCCTGTGGCATCCTCATTCCTCTGACCTTGGGATGAAAAAGCACCTACAAAAAAGCAGATCAGCCTGTTCTGGATGGAGCTTACCTGCTATCACTAAATACCTAGCACTAACAACGAGTAAAGATAAGACAGGCTTTCATTGCCAAACGGAGCTGGAGAGCACATGAGAGGAGTGAATCATGTGTCCTTCCATGTATTGAGAATTTTGGGATGATACCTCTACTTTTTGCTTTTCTCTATACTCAAGAAAGGAGTCATCCCTTACGCCACTTCTATTTATAAATAAAGTTGAATTGCTGAGTGCTAAAGGAAAGCAAAGTGGTTGGTCAGCCTGGATTTAAAACAGGATCTGTCATGTCCAATACCTGTGGCATGTTTAACTACGTGCTTTAAGAGCACCGCTTTGCAAAAGTCTGGAATGCCCCCCAGTAGTTCTTCTTTTCTTTTGTGGAGTCTTTACCACAATTTTTCAGCTCAAAATCTGAATGAAGTTATGCCTTGCGAGCAGCTCTGTAGTGTATTGCAATAACAAGTGGAAAAAATCCATCATGATATTTCTTTAATGCCCTTGGTATCCTCCAGAAAATGTGTATGCTGAAATCTGTATGTAGTAAACGCTTCCCCTCTACTTAAAAAAATAGACAACAAAGCAGTGAGATCTGTAAATGTACGCATCATGCTGTGAATCATATGGTAAGTTTTGTTCACCTTTATAATATGAGCAGTCTAATAAGCCCTTCTAGCCACTGTTTCTCCTGTTAAGTAGCATCATCTGCCATTGACATGGGACTACAGCAGGGGAAAGGCAAATCTGGTGTGTACAAAGCAGCAGAAATCACCCCAGCGAAATCACTTGACAGAATAACCACTTGTCAGGGCTGGTAATCTTGGCTGGAATATGAGTAGTTGAAGGTCTGAGTGATATATATGTATTTAAGGCAAATAAAATAACCTTTGTGTCATGGTATGAGTTTATGGCATTTCCCCACCAGCAGCAGATGATGCTGCGCGGGGACCAGACTGTGACATTCTGTCTCAAATGTTTCTTGCTTTACAATACACAAATGTCCCCTTGGTTTAAATGGGACTGGCTGTTCTTTGTGAAGACGTGGGGCCAACGGAAAACGTTCTGCTTTTTTAACCTTTAACTGCATGTCTTACCAACAGTGGTGAGTGTATAAATCATATAATTAGCTGCAAAACTGAGGTGGCAGAACCGACTTACATTGTTGCCATGGCTTAATAAGCTTTGCTTTAGCACTGAGATGTTTTGTCGGGAAAAAAAATCTGATTAGGACAAGCATTTTGGATTGTATGCTTGCATCTGCAAATGAAGAAGAGGGCAAAAAAGTATGTTTGTTCTATTAAAAACCAAGTATATTCTTTTGTCTTCTCAAAGTAAGTTGTAAAGCTAGAGTCTGTATCTGAAGTTTGTCTTGTAGAAGCCTTTTATTTAGTTTGTGTGTGATGGAAATATGATGGAATTGTATTTCTAGCTTGAAGACTATTTTGGAATACTTTCAAGGAAGCAAAAGTGGCCAAATCTCTGCCAGGTCCATAAAGAGATTTTAATCACCAGTAGCAGAGCAGTCCTGGCTCTGTGCCTATCTGTATTATCAGGTATAATTGGCCTTGTCATTTGCTCTTTGGGTCAGAGGTTCTGTCTTGCCTGGATCATTCAACCATATGAAAAGTGAAGGAAAAGTGAATGTTTCCACCGATAACGTATGTGGAATTGGCATTGGTTTCTTCTAACTCAGTGATAATTTCTTCTACCTTGGGGCTTTGCTCCTGTTCATTAAAGCTCCCATACTGACACCCAGGTGGTGGGTCTAAATCTACAGGGCCATGTTCAGACCTGTTATCCCATTCCTGCTGCTGCTGGAGGTGGCGCTGGGCTAGACCTTGCCTGAACCATGGGGATGCTATGCTGACCAGTTCGCTGCTGACTTCAGTGCTGCTGGAATTTTACCCTATATTTTTGGGAGCCCTCTTCTGTTTCAGAAGGAATATTTGAATGTATGAAGTGAGGTCTAGAGCTGGTAGAAAATATTACTGTATAGGAGTAGTGTAAATTCATACAGATAGTGAAGACTGGCTTGAGCAATCCTAACACACCACTCTGCTCTCGTCTCTTACATGATGACTCTGTTTTCTTTTCCCTGTACCCTGGATACCAGACACCACGTGTCTCTGCTTGAACCGTGTAGTCCCATTCCTCCAAAATAATTTCCAGAATGGGGTAGTTATATGGAATGCAAAAGATACCTGATTTCAAAGCTTTTTTTTTTCTCTTCCATATACTCTTTAGAGACTGAATAACAGCAACAGAGGAATCTCACCTCTAGAAGCTCTATGTTATATGCAAAGAGAGAATTGTGGGGGTCAAAAAAAAGTTTAAAAATCAGAGTTTTACTGGGGCTTCCAAGAACACCAGGGTTTTATTCTGTTTCCAGCACCCAGCCCACTGTCTGTTTATACTTCTAGCTCCTCAAATATTTGAAGTGCAATGCACGCAGCAATAACAGATATTTCACTTTCCTAGAGATGCCACTTCTATTAGCCTGCACATCAATAACTTGGGCTTTTGGTCATCTGAAGCCAATAGCACATGGCTTCAGGAAAGAACTGGAAAGAAGCAGCTGTGTGTTTCCTCGGGGGTGTCTGCCCTCAGCCTGCTCCATCTGCCTCACACCGATGCAGGTGCTTTATGAGCGCCCGTTTTGGCGAAGCACTAAGCACCTTTACCTCCCACTAAGCAAGCGAGTTCAAGCACTCAGGGTTGTTTCAGCAGCTGCTCTCTGAGAGTAAAGGAGATATAGCTTCCCCAAATATCTAGCTAATGTTTCTTCCTTGCTAGGGGTTGCTAAGTAGCAGTTTTTGTCAACCTCCTATCTGGTATCAAAACCTAAGAATATAAATCCTGTGATTTGCTAAGACACCCCTGACGAGGGAATGGCTCTGAATCCTTCAACATACAGAAAACTAAAAAACCGTTATCGCTAGGGAAGAAGCGTTAACATTAGCATTTACAATCTGTGGAGGAGAGGCTTCTTCCACTTATTTTCAGGAGAATAATTTAAGAATTGCATTAAAACAGTCTAGTCTACATGCAAATTTGATTTTTGACCTTTTGTGCTAATCAAAAGCCATGGTGCTAAAAAGCTGTGTACATTATTGCAGAAAGTATGGAGCAGAATTAACTAATATACCTTCAATATGGTGGTAACAGATTTGAAGGTTATTTCATATACTTCACTACACAAGGATCGGGATCTAAATCACTAGAAATGCTTCAAGTAGCAATTATTAACTCTTCATGGAGATCCTGGTGATATGTGTAGTATAGTAGGGGTAGCAAATACAGCGAGTAGTTTTGGTGGTTACGTGAAGTAGGGATATAATAGGCCATAAAGATTTGAGAAAATTGCATGCAAAGAGTTTTTAAATAAACTGGGTACACTGTTAAATAATTAGGGCTACTTTAAAAAAGTATCTAAGCCCCATTTGAACTCTGTTCCTAACACATTTCAGGAGGAGCATGTGCAAAATGAATTACCCACCAAAAAGCACACGTCGTTCACACACACAGAGGCTTCTGCCACCATACACACTACACGCCAGAAAGTACATTTTATACTCACAGTTAATTTGGTGCTTCTTATAAAATCTATTACTGGCAGGATCTTTCTCGCAGTGTTCTCCCAATACATTTTTGTTTCTTCTTCTGTGAGAGGACTGAACGGTGTTTTCTGGTCTAGGAAAGGGAATCACAAAACCATATACTGTGTTTATTATATATGTTTTCCGTAGAGTATCTAGCAAGATGACAGGTAAAGTGGAGGAGGAAAGAGGAGGATGGGGATAGCTGTCTGGACAGTCAAGGCTGCCAGCACAGAGAAACGGGTCCCAAGAAACTCCTCAAACCCTCTCACTTAGCAAGGAGCATGGAGGTTACTTCTGAGCTATCCCAGCTATTAGGCAAGTTGGCATACCTGAAAAGATTGGCAGTTTTCTACCTGACAGCCTTTCCAAGATTTTTCCAATACGTTTGTTTCTGAAACCCAGAGTCAGTGAGTACTTCTGGGGAGGCAGAGACAGCCACTCAGCCGTCTGTGGCAAGATGTGAAGTCCATGAAGTTCTGGAATACGGAAATAAAAATAATTTCCACTGTCACATTTCAGTTGTAAGAGAGTTACTTTTTGTGAGGGGAAAAAAAAAAAAAAAGAAATTCTAAGGAGGAGTGAAAAGTGATCTAGAAAGCTTGCCAAAACAAAGGTGGCTAAACCAACCCATCCAGCTATAACAGGGTTTTGAAATTCCAGACTTTCCAACCTTTTGCATCAACAGCTTCAATTTTGCTGAGGCATAAGATAAACATGTTCTTGCCATTTAGGCACTTTGCAGTGCTGATCATCTAAAGCATTAATAACTCAACACTTCAGGAACAAAACATCCTGATCTTTTAACTGCAAAGGGAGCTGTTTTATTGTTCCCTGAATTTGTGAGGTTTGATTTCCTACAGATTTGTGCATTTGCCATCACCACCACCATAATCCCAGGCTTCCTGCATGTCCCTTCTCATCCACCCAGCTGGCATGTGACAGCCTGTGCTGTAGCTTGTCCAGAGTTTGTGACTGCTGCTGCCAAAAAACCTGTGTATCCACGGAGTCGGTCTGCCCTGACCTCATCGAGGACAGATGCTCAGAGCAATTGCATAAACCACCTTTGCTTAGGGAACCAGACCAGTTCTTTCCTCCCTCACCTTCCCCTGCAAAAAATAAACCTAGATTGAATGTCAGTGTCACTTTTCACAAAGGAGTGCTCTGTTTTCAGTGAGCTCTGCTTTTAAGATGCCAGGCTGTGCGATCACGGTGACAAATGGAGAACCCCACTCAGAGCTCTCTGGACTTACCCCTCTATAAATCAAAGCGAGTGGACCTGATATTTCCCTTGCAGCATATTCTGCTTCTGATGGATTCTCAATTTTTCAACAAACTGCATTGTACACTTGGATTTAAATGTGTATCTGCTGCTTTTCCCTGGCAATAAGGAAAACTTTGAAATCAGTTCAGTCCTTACACTCTAGCAGAACTTGGACAAAAATGGATGGATGATTGCTACAGAATAGGAAGGTTATTTAAAATAACATGTTTGTGAGACATCTGATATTTCACACCCACTGTTAAAATGGGGCTTAGCTCATATTTTTAATTTCACCTATGTGAGATACAGACCTGCGGGATGAATGCTCCGTGGTACCACACTGACAATGAGCTAAACTTGTCTCTTGTGATTTCTTTTCTTTGGTGGGCAGTGTGATTTTAGGTTGGATCTGAGTAGATAAGTTGATTAACCCTTACTGCTTTGATTGACTTCACCTAACACTGTTGTGAGTTATCTCAGCATCGAGTCTAGGAAAAGAAGCTTTGTCTGCTCTGTCTGAGAGGGTTTCCAGTACAGAAGAGAGGGAGGTCGGGAGAGGTCCTGCCTGCGTGAGACCTCTCACACCACTGCACTCTCAAAACCTCCATACCCATATTATTTTCTTTTGGCTATCTATCTCATTTAATTCCTAGAAACTTCAGTGATCCCAGAACCTGCACTCAAAGAAACTTGTGTAAAATTGAAGCAATTCTTTTAACCGGTAGGTTTTTATAAACAAACATATCTGAAGGCAGAACTGTCTCTATTCAATCCGTTTTATAATTGCCTAAAGTACTATAGGACTGGGATCTTTTACCCCCCTTTTTTTCTCCTTCTTTCTTTTCCTTCTTGGGAGGAGTAAGAAAAGGACTGGTGACATTTTCAGAGTCATTCAGTGATTTATGAACACTAACGGTTTTGGTGCCACGCTTGCACAGTTTTGCTGCTTATATGCTCCTGAAAGACTCACCCCTGCTGTAAACTGAGGGAGTTATGTAAAATATGAATTTGTCTTTTTAAAAATCAGATTCTGGGAGTTTTATTTTATGCTCCTTTTAATGCTGATACTTTTGTCCCAGGAAATTGTCCACGAAGCCACATCAGCAAGTAAATGGTAGGCAGATATTTTACAGCCTCTGTGATAGATAAGTCCTCATTTTCCCTCTTTGAACAACCCCAAAGCTACTGCCAGAAGCCCAATACACGGATGGTCTGCAACTTGCAAACACAATCTAGTTTTATACTGGTTTCCTAAGCAAAACAAAGATGAACAAAACAAGTTTTCTTCTGTTAAATATTTGCAGTTTTGTAGGAAACACTTGATTTCCTAATTCCTATTTGTGTTTTTCAAATAGATTTTCTTTTCTCCCCAGAGACACAATGTGTATCCTTTGGCAGCCTGATTTATCTGTAGGGTGCTGGAGCTCAGCGGAGGCGTGAGGACTAAGCCATCATCTCTGACCTGAGTGTATCTCTGGCAGGGACTGGGCAGCACCTCAGCCTTTCTGACCACCCTGCTGGAAGTGGCAGTGAGGGGTGAACTACACATCTAGCTTGTGTGACAAAGATAGAGGCTTTCCAGAATTCGACAGGAGCAATGTATTTTCACCATTATGTTTCTCAATCATGAACTCAAAGCCAAGTGTTATCAGGGTCAACTGTGTTCCAAGTCACCAGGTTAATGATAGTAAGAAATGACTTTTATCCCCCTGTCTCTCTTTTGCCAAAATGTCATGCCCATCCCTCTTTAAATAAGGCTGTGGTCACCAGAATTTAAGCATCTGTTTACTCCAGGAGATGCTTTTTGAGTTCACTTTGCCAGGATCTGCAGGGATGAGCATTGGTGACCAATGGAAATCCATTGAAATGGAATGAATGGACAGCTTTGCTGTCATCACACTACACTGAAAATCTACCTCTGAATCAAAGTTTAGTTGCAATAATGAAATTCAACAATGGAAACGTGGGCTTCAAGGATACAAATTGTCTTTATAGAGATTTGCAGTGTGAAGTCTTTACTTTGCCTAAGCACTGATTTGGTTACCTAAATCCTGTATAATCATAGATCAAATGTCAGAAGTTAATTCCCCCCTTCCCTGCGAACTGTAGAAATGTCTTGAGTTTAAGCTCCAGACTCTCTCAAACTCTCTTCAAGTCAGCCACACACATACAAACAATATACAGTGCTTAAGAGCATGTGAAATCTGCTGTTACCTGTATAGATGTGCTCCACGTAATCAGGGTGCCTTTTAGCAAACATGTTCTTTATCTTGTTTATTTTGTCAGCCTTGAGTTCTGACACAAATGGTGTGTACATAACTGAAAAAGATACTTCTCTAGTGATGGCTTCTTCAATCATAGCCTAAAAAAGGGTTAAAAATTCATGTCAATTAATGGCTAGTTAAAAAAAAAAAAATTACTTTCTCAGATGATATTTTCCCTTTAATAATTGCACAGTCATGCAAAGATAACATATTTTGGTCCTGAATATTAATTAGAGGGGAATTTAAATTAGTTCCAGAAAACACTGACTATCTATACTCAGAAAATCAATTTAATGGAGAAAGAACATTTGTAAACAGTTTTCAGAGCACCGAGCCTATGTCTTCAATGAGGAGAAAAGTATTAGATAAATTATCTTTTAGATGAAAAGAAGAAAGGGATTCCATGCTCTCTGAAGGTCACATCTTCCATCTGAGGGTTTTATTTAGTCCTTGGGAGCTGGTTAAACAATACTAAGCATTCATATTACCCCTTGGGTTGGCATGAATCAGACACTGTGCCTATACGGAATATTAGTCTTAAAATATTGCATTTAAACACCATTTGCATTAAGATTAAAATTCACTCCTGTGCAGAGGGCAACACGAAGCTTATGAACCTTGTCATCCCTTAGAAATGGCTCAAATGATGCATCGTGCTGGTCTTACGCAGAGAGGTGGATTTCACACTCGGTGGACCCCAATGAACTGGTTGGCGCTGGAACTGCCAGGAGGAGCCACCAGCCTGGAAACAGCCTTGCTCAGCACCCTTATCGATCAGGGCAAGGGAGGTTGAGCTGCAATCCCTCCTGGGTTAGGGTTTGGGAAAGAACGTGCTCAGCACTGCTTTGGCTGCAGCTGTGGCTAACAAAGATTTTGTCTTCTTGACGTGGGCAGTCCGTTCTGGAAACTGGGGGAACAGCAAAGCTTCATACATGTAACACGGCAAAAGTGTAAGCACGGTTAAGAGAGACAATCTGAACACAAAGTTAATAAAGATGGTCAGAAAAGCATGAGAGGAAAACACATGTATATTTTTAACAGGGTGTACAAATCTCCCAGATCACCTTACACACTGAAGTGATTCACAGAACGTATCATTATGGGAATAGCTTGGCATCTTATTGACATGTCCTCACTTCTGCTCCCCAGTCTATCCTATGTAAAATTATCCAAGACATAGTGTGCCTCCAAGAGTCATTTGTTTAGCTGATGACTGCTCCCACCAACCCAGAATGGAAGGCTGAGTGCCAACTGGTTAAGTATCTACGTCCTTCTCTTTAATGGCTTTAGACAAGAGGTTCTCTGGTATGGTCTTATGCCAATTTATTTTCATCCTGTTTATTGGTATGGGGTGTGCAGAAATACCATAGAAATGCTATAATTATTTTGAGCAGATATTGGGACAGGCTGCCATACATGCACCCTGAGTGCTCTTATGCTGAATACTCTGCTGGGCTGTTGAGGGTGTCTCTGGGGATTTGTTTATGTTGTAGATTACTATATTTAAACAGCCCATTATCCTGCGTTTACTGGAATGGAAGCAGCCTGGAGTGGCCAGTATTTAGCCTCAGAAAATTAACAAGCTTCAAATGTGTGTAATAGTATCGTGACCACCCGGGGCAGTAATAACTTTCCTCCCCGGTGAGGAGTTGCAGCTTTCCATGGGCACAGCCGTGTCATCCATGGTTAATGCCACAGATCTGGAGGTATCAGACCAGAAAATAGCAAGTGTGTCCTCCTGCCAAGAGCTCGGGGGCCCATGAATGGATACGTGCCCGTTTCTCCCTGCAGGAATACTTACCAGTCTACACTGATTTATAGGAAAGTGATTTTAGGATTTCATATTTCCATGGACTTTAATTATCTTGTCGTTTAGGGCCCTTAGAGTATCAGTGGCAAAACAATGGTACCAATCTAGCTTTTTTAATGAACATTTTTAAAAAAACGGAGGCCTGCTTGTTCAAGTTTTATTGAATTTTGTGTGTAAATATAGGCACAGAATTAGGTTAGCCTTATTTTGTGTGAGATGTTAGGTATTCTGCTTATTTTCTATAGTCTGGCAGCCACTTCCTAGTCTGGATTAATATGAGAATGTGGGTTTGGGTGTATCCATACGCTTCAGATTTAAAATACACGGAGTAAGGCAGTGAGATGAAAATGTGAGCAGCTGGACCAGACAAGCTCTGTATTCTGCCTGCAAAGTTCACTTTTGGCTTTCTCATCCTCAAGAGCATTTCAAAGTCACACCTATAATATCTCTGCATTGCCATGTACCCATGGCTACTCTGCACAGCATGCAAATAGTGACTAGCTCAGAGGGCAATAACGGTAAAATGTCAGCCAACAGGGGAAAGAATGGATCCGTAGTCTCTGGTCAATACTGCTACTGAAGGTATTATTATTACCCAAGAGCATTATTTTTCCCCAAGCTACTGACCCTGGACATAGATGCTATTTGTTTTATGATCCTCTTGGATTTTTATGGCGTAAAGTCTTTAAGGATATAAAACTTCAGCCCATAAAAACTTTGGAGGAGAAAACTTTATACGATGAAATCCGTAAGGATTTCTCTGCTTAAGCCTTTATGCACTGAAGTCCATACCCATGGATGGATATCTGGCAACATGTCCAGGATACAGGGATTCCTACAGAACATCATCTGTCGTGTTGTACACCGTGCAGCTACTCAAGATATAGTCAAGCTGTGGAGAGGATTGCAGGAGCTCCAGTGGACCTTCAAGAGAGTCCTTGCAGAGAGGACAGGACAACTGTTTTTTCATTTGCATGTGTTTTGGTGTCTGCATCTGAAGGGTCCTTTCTGCAACATCCTCTCAGGTACATCAGGGACAATGTTGCTGTTCTGGCCTTGGAGTGGAAGATGTGTCAGGCTCTTTCATGAGTATGGAGATAGCTGTTAAACTGATAAAGATGATAAAGATTTTTTTTTTTTTTGCGTATCTTGCAAGTGAACTCTGCAGCAGTATCTCATCACATGGTGCTATACTCCAGCTTTCAATTGCAGCAGTTAGAAAAAGTGAAGTCCTTGAGATGACCTTAAACTATAAGAAAGAGCTCCTCTAGCAATGTGCAATAATGTAAGGACTGCGATTGACACAAGTTCACTGAATCTGGTGGTTTACCTCAGCAGTGGACAAAATCTATTGCTTCAGCAAGGATGGAAGAACTTGCTCAAGAAGAGGATGGAGAGTAATCTGATCATAGGGAAGATTTCTTTTTGTAGTTATGGGACTGACTCATGCTCTGCTATGTCAGGAGGTTTATATCCCTGTTTTGGAAGTGTGGGGAATCAGAGAAAGTCTGCAGAGAAACCATCTGGAGACAAAGTGTCTCAAGGAGTATTTATATTGTCAGCACTTCTATTAATAGACCAATTAATTCCTTCATGAAACACAAGCACTCACAAGGTTTGAGGGATGTACATTGCTATCATGACAATTAAAAAGCCAGAAGACATTCCTAAACAACAAACTTTGGTTTGATCAAGTGTTTAAACATATATTTGATCAAACACCACATACTCTTCTTCTCTGAGGACCTTGGCTCTACAATATCCTTACGTTCTACCATATCTAGGAATATTACATTTCACAAACCTTTTAATAAAACTTAAACTTTAGCCTAAACAATCTTATACCGTCCTTTCAACACCCACTAAAATTCTGTTAAGAGCTCATAAAATGAATAGGTAGATGCACAAGAAATAAAGCTTTCCCATGCCAACTTTTTGATGGTAAATGATATAACTACTTCAATATTTTTATGAAGCTCTTGCCATTTTGGCTGCTTAGAGCAGACATAGAAGAAGAAAAATGGCACTTCTTCATAACAGTGACAGGAGCTTCCCCTGCTACAGTCCCCAACCTTAATCCTCTTTAACTACAGAAAGGTTTAATTTGGAAAATCCAATTATCTTGACATCTAGAATTAGCCAAAAATTTAGATATCTTTCTAGTGCCTTATCTTGCAGCTGCAGTGCACGCTCAGCCACTGTCTCATTTACAGTACAGCAGGAATTGATGCTTTTATTGATGATTTTTATTAATGCAACGATATCAGTCAGGGTAAAGCCATTAGCCTTTTCTATGAACTGCTTCCACTCTTAGGCTGGTAGTTAGAATTATGGGTGCACTGCGGTGCAACCTATGCGCTTTTCTCTATATCTTTCCAACCATAAAGAAGTATCTGGCAGCCCTGCCACTAAGTCTGTTGCTGTTGTGATATGAATATCTTCTCGCCAGCATGATCTTCTTACATCATTTTTATTTTTATTTTTATTTTTTCTGTGGGAAAAATTAGTAGACAGAGTGCCAGAGCATATCCTTTTCTCAATATGTTTATGGTATGAATAAATCATGTATTGTAAAATAGATGAGAACTTTCTGCTTATCTGCCATGTAATGCCTCCCCATTAATGTAGGTCACATCAAGTATCAGCTTATTTAGGGTCTTAAGTTATTAACGTATTTAAGTCTCCACGAGTTATTTTGTATGCAGTATATTTTGAAAGCCGATTTGCAGAGTGCCACAGCGATAGATCCATGTATTCCGCTGACTTCTGAAAGGCAGAGTCAGATGCAGAGGGGTTACCTTAGGCTTCAAGATCTGTTTGATGCTCTATTAAGTATTGCTTTATGTTTTGGGAGAAAAGAAATCCATGGGAGAAAAGAAATCCATGCTTTATATCCTTCCAAAGACATCACTATTCATTAAAGAAAAATCCCGGAATACACAGAGTGTGGAAAAGGCTGAGGCTGCTCTTGAAACTCTCTGTCCGTGATGCCGGCAGGTTGGACAGAAGGGACTGAGCACAGATGTGGAAATGCAATTCTAGTTTGGGGAAGATCTCTGCCCACAAGCCCGTCCTCTGGTCTCACAATCTCCTGTGCCTGGAGAGTGTCATAGGAGTCCTCAGCTCTTATATCACTTGTTACCAACTGAGGACCTTACGCTTTCATCTCAGCACGGGGGCAAATGGAAAGGATTTCAGTGTTTCTTTGCTATGGTGGAGTGACTCTGAGACCAATGAAACAGAGGCTATATTTGCTTTGCAAGGCTGATCCAGAGCATTGACCAGAGCCCCTGTTACTGCTTGGATTATGGTTTGTTGCCATCGGTATCTACCGTGCGTATCTGTACCAGGCGGGAGCTCTTGCTCCAAGCATCCCTGCAGAGGTGGCTCCTGGTCCGGGCCACCTACCTCTGCCCCAGCTGGGACCTCTGGTACTCCGGGACGCTGCGATGGGAGCAGAGCCGGTCCAGCAGAACGAGCTGGGCTCCCTTGGCTACTCACTGCGGCTGGCGTGCTGTGCTGGTAGGCTCTGGGCCACCCAGCTACCTGTGGTGCAGACGTGTTTCCTGGGGTGGTAACAGAGGCAGACAGAAATCTGCAGTGGGGTGGTGGATGCAGACGTCAAAGAACCGCCCCTGCGAATGGGCTGATTATCCTCTACGTGAAGCTATTGGCCAAACCCACAGCTTCTAACCGGTTTTGTTAATATTGTTCCTTTCTTAAAGATAGGAGAGCTTTCCCAGTGAGAGATACCTTAATTCCAATAAGACAATCCACTGTGACTGCTCTGAGCGGCAGGACAGACCTTCCAGTGCTGGGAGAAGCCTTTTGCAATCACAAATCCTCAGCAGGTGATGGGTCAGCTCCTCATGGCTCCTGCTATGTCAGGAGTGGGTCACAGTTTAAATAGCAGGTTTTTTGGTGGAAGCGGATTATAAACTGTGCTTAGCTGAACAGCTTTGGTAGCGTGGACTCAGACAGACATCTTAACTCAGACAGGCAGAGCTAAAGGTTGAGCATCACTGAGTGCTTTATGGGAATGTAGTCAGAACCCACTGGCCAACACCTGGATGCTGCATCCATCTGGTGATTCAGACAAGTGCTTGAGGGACAGGGAGTGACCCTGGCTAGGAAATGCTCCTGGGAGAAATGTGGGATACTTGCTGTAGGGTGATTTTAGGGATTTAAGCCCAAAAAGAGAAAAAAAAAAAAAAAAAAAAAAAAAGGAGGAGATGTCAGTCCTTCTTAGCACTGAGCCAAACATCTTTTGGGAACTTGACTTAAATGTGAAGAGATGAATCAGGCAGCCAGAGTTGGTGACTGATGTGGTTAGCCTGTAAAACGGACAGCACTGTTCAAAAGGGGCAGCAAAAAATCATGCCTGAGTCATTGCAATAGCAAACTACTTTATGTGGCTGAATGGCTGCTAATTTAGTAGAAGACAAGTTGACTGTATATAGAGATGTTTCTGTAAAGCGAGTTTATCTCTTTTTGTGCGATGTCCTCTGTAGTTCTTCCAGAGTAGATGTGCAGATGGAAAGCCACATAACCAGTAATGATCCTGGGAACGGCACAAACTCTTGCCTGTAGTTTCATCTCCCCAAAGAAAAGAAATGGTATACAAAGAAAGGGAAGGTAATAACGAATGTGTAACTTCTTAAGGACCTTTGCAACTCAAGGGAACAATAAGGGCCTGAGAACAGCACAAAATGGCTGGTTTTCTATGCGGATTTATCAGGTTTCTTTTGTAAATCTTAAAGCTCCGCTTTGAGACCCAGTAAAAGCCAGAATGAATTGAAAATTCTACTTGTGAAATATGCACAATACTTTTGAGCTGCCCTGTAGGGTTTTTTTAATGGTCTGAAGCTTTGCTGTCCAGGTTGTTCCTGTTGAACATCTTTGAGACATGATTTATGGGCCTCTGCTAACAGTTAAAACCCTAATTGGGTCGGTATTTTGCTGGGATTTCAACAGCTACCAACTACAGCAAGGTGTGTGTTGCCTGTTATTCTGCTGGTATTAAATAAATCCATCTTTCCTGAAATTAGAGACAATTAATCCATTTGTTTTAATAATTGTGACATTTAAACTAATAACATCTTAGCATGTAAATATAAGCGTGATTCAAGCAACGATTATTCTATCATGAATCAACTGGTACCAGAAAAATAGAAGTAGCTAGAATATACGTGAAGGTAGATATTATTAAAGAAGAAAGAATACAAGAAAAATGTTAAATTCCTTGGGTTTGTACATGTAGAATTGTTTCTGGAATGGAAATATCAGCAATAACAGCAGCAATAAAAAGCTCCCAAATCAGTATCAACATGATAGAAACTCTCTGTTATGTTATTTTATTTGCCTTCTCAATCCAGTTTTCAATTACTCCATATTTTTACTAGTGTACCTGAGAGCGGAATGAAGCTGATTTTTTGCAGCTGAGAGTTATGTCTTACAAATAGCGTATTCCAAAGCCAGACTGGTCTGAATGCCTACAATGACATACATAGGAAGAGACACATTCTGCCCTGAAAAAGCGTTGATAATTAATTTTAACAAGTTGCTTCAGCGATGATGCAATGAGAACATAGGAAACCCCTGAACTGGACAGAAGCTGCACTGAGATCATCTGGATACCGGTGCAGTGTCTTAAGACTGAACTGATCTTCCCTCTTATGGGTCAAAATCTTTTTGTTCTTCTAATGTGCAGAGTGAGGAAAATCATTGCATCCCAATTTTCCACCGTGAAATGAAAAGCTCAGTGCTTCAGGGCAAGTTTTTCCTTCAAAACGGCCATAGATGCAGAAGAGGGAGGATTACCCATTGGTTTCTATGAAGGGGGATAAGAGAAATGTTATCTCTTTTCTGACGTGAGAAAATTAAAAATTAATTCTTAAAGCAGCAACAAGCTCCACAGACTTCTGAGACAATATAGACTTGTGCATATTAGGTGCTTTCTTCTGGCTTTACACACAACAGTCATTGACCTCAGTGGGATTTTCCCCCAGATTTGATTAAAGAAGGGACTTTTCTGCAGTGAAGTGTGGCACAGCGTGATCTGCTAAAATAGCCTCAAGAATTAATGAGAAATACATTTTCTCAGCGATATGGTGGCCAGGCTGCCCAGAGAGGCTGCCTGTCAGCTCCTATCAGTCATTCCATTAGGAGGATTGCAAAACATCCCTGCCGTTGCCAGCTTGGAAACGTCACGCTGCATAGCAGGACGTGGGTCAAGCGTGAGCATGCAGGACTGCTGATGGGCCTCATCACCAGCTGAGACTGCGGAAGAGGTTTTGGCTACCAAGAGCTTTTTCCTTTTAACTTTCTTGCCTTTGATCGTCGCTCCACAAGGTGTGAGATAAAGCTGAGCTCTAAAGGAGTTGACAGCGTTCATCGCTGCGCTGTAGGTGTTCAGCCACCTTGCAGGGCTGGGTTATCATTTGCTTTATTGTGTGATGTGTGTATTGCTCTGTGCTTGCAGCAGCCCGGATTTTTTTGAAATGGAAATACCTGATGTTCATAACAGCAACGAGAGAGCAAAACAAATGTCTGAATACCCAAACCTCCGTGTCAGCCAATGCCTGTACTACTGGAAGCTTTCTCTGTGACGTTGAGTTTAGCTGAAATATTCTCAGAAACACAAATTTGTGAGCTCTGTGCACAGCAGTCACAGAGCCAGAATTTTCAATGTGCTAATAGTGTCTATGTGATAGCTGCAATCTTGACCAAAACACTGGGGCTGAGCTGGAACTAAAGCTAAAAGCCCAGTTTACTCCAATGCAAATGAAAGGTCTCCATCTGAGCTGTAGCAAGTACATGCTGGCTACGTGTAATTAA
Organism: Athene cunicularia; assembly: GCF_003259725.1. Classification (NCBI taxonomy): domain Eukaryota; kingdom Metazoa; phylum Chordata; class Aves; order Strigiformes; family Strigidae; genus Athene; species Athene cunicularia. The sequence continues at coordinate 6,551,810 of NW_020799110.1, forward strand.
GGCTTTTGGTACAGATGGTCATGGAAGTATAGAAATATGAACCTACAAGTTTGAAATGCCTTCCTGCGGTTCTTTTAGTTTCTGCAACATATGTGTTGCTGGTGCAGTGGCACTTAGTGTAAGACTTTGCCTAGATGGGTTTGACTTTGGATATAAATGCATAACGGATTCTAGAGCTGAACCTCTAGTATAAAATAGGCCACATGGTTTTCACAATGGAATAATAAAAGCAATTAAATTTGTAGTGTGCTAATGAGTTAAGCCTGAGATGTTTATAAATGAGGTAACAAAGGCACTTTATACTAAGTTGTCTGTGCCAGATATTGGTAAAATCAGACTATGACTTTCAAGATATTTACAAAGTTCATGTTTGACAACATTGGGCATTTTTGACATTGCAATATGGGTGTGATGTATTTTTACTCATGAAATGAAACATCCGGCTTATATTGCACAGGTTTTATCCAGTGGAAATATTTACACAGGTGTGAGTAAAACTGGACGGTTTGGAGAGGGACTCTTTCTATGGGATGAAATATCTCAAGTCTATTGTTTTGCTATTACCTGCTGAGAAATTGCATTGCTGACAATAAATGCCAGGGAGCTTACCTGGCTATAGTAATAAGTAACTTTAAAATTTGTCTTTTTGCTACCACTCTGAAGATATCTACCATTCTACATTTAATAACTTTCGCATTATTTATTGGGATGAACTCTATTTAACTCACCTATTTTTAATCTAACAGCCAATATACAAATCATCCAGTGCATGCTCTGTAGTGGGTTATGAAAAAAACCCCATCCATTTGATTATATTTTAACTTGGAATGTATATTTTTAATCCATGGAATAAAATATTTGAATAGAGAAAAAGGCCCCACTTACTGAATAATATTATCCATTGTAGATTACCTTTTCACCTCTCATCAGCATTATACCTTTATCTCAGGGTGGAATGGAAGGCAGGTATTAATATTCAAAACTAACACAGGGCATTAGATATTACATATCACTGTACAGAAGATCCAGAAATAGATGATTTACTTTAAAGGGGATAATCAAAGAAAGCTAATCAAAAAGAATATTTAAAGTTGCCTTGATCATGATCCATAGGTACATATACAGGGAGAAGATAACAAGTACTAAAGGACCTTTAAGCTTTCAGAGATGAATGCATAATACACATTGCTGGAAGTTTGGACCTGACAAGTAAGATCCCAGTTTGTAAACTGGGGGAGAAACAGGGGACAACCATGCATAAATCACCTATTATATGAGTTATGGCAAATATTCTATTATGAAACTGTTTAAACGGGTATTGGGTAACTTTCTCAAAACCAGTCTCTGCTTTCCTCTTTCGGCACCAATGCAGGAAGGTCAGAGTGCAATTCTGTGGTATTTTTGTGGGAAGTCAGATAATTCATCAATATGAGCCCATCTGGCCTTAAAATCTGACAGTACAAACCTTGCAGTATGCCTAAGAGGAGCTACACAGTCACATGGAACAGTTTACTGCTGAGGAAGAAGAAATATGTAAAAGTTAATAATGAGGAGGGGAGTGATTTGAGGATGTTTTAAGAAGAGTTTTGAAGAAAGAGGGCTCCTGGCAGTTGATGTCAGGGATAGAAGAAGTTCAAAGGAAAGTTTAAAACCAAAATCAGGAGAAGAAAACCAAAGGAGATACAAGATAAAGACTGCTCTGAGCATGAGGAATAGATCAGGAGAGAAAAAAACAGTGATTTAGAAGCAGGATAAATAATAAAGAGCTTTGCAGTTACGAATTAAGAGCCTGAATTTTTTGCAGTAAAGACATCAGCTGAAGGATTTGAGTGGTCTGTACGATGTTTTGAAGCCATGAAAGAAGTAGAAGAGAGGCTGTGAGGAGGAAAAACCTTTTCCAGCAGTTAAAAGAACCATGAAAAGAAGAAACCAAAGTAGTCAATGACATACCAGAAGATTATATCATGGCCCACTGATCAAAGCAGAGTGACGTATCTAATCTAAAAATCTTTCTTCAGAAAAGTAAAAAACAAACCGTCCTGTTCACCATCTATTCCCTTCCTCCTCAAAAAATTTTGCTCACGGTTGTGAGCCAACGTGAGCAAGTTCTGGGGCAGAGGAGTAGTTAGCAAGAAAAGCGTGCATCAATAGCTGTTGCTTTGGTTACAAAGGCACATGAGCATGTATAGTCGTGACAAGTTATTTTCAGCTTTACACCGTGAAAGAGGGAGAATATTAATAAAAAAGATTATGTTACCTCTGCTTGGTCTCTCGGTGGTGGAAAGTCCCAGTGCAGTGTCACATGCTACATCATCTTGCATAATTGTTGCTGTGTGCTCTGATGACATTGAAGTCACCCCTGACGCTGAGTGCACAGAACTCATCAGCTCGGGAAGGAAAAGGTTGTGACTGGTGCTGGGGGTATATCTTCATGAACAGCATTTCTGAAGTGATAGCTATTAACTTGAGTGGGAGCAGTGCTGGGCACCCAACTGCCTCTACTGCGTGTGTGTCAGCATATAGATACCGCTGAATCCTTAGCCTAGCCCACGCTAAGGCATACGCACAAAAGGCACAAAATTGCAGAGCAATCTCTGTCTCCCAGTGAAAATCAAGCATGGTGGGGGATCAAACAAATGGTTAGATCTCTACTGACATTTCAAAGCTTCTGCAGACAAAGATGACAGCCACTCAGGTTCAGGAGAAAGGCAGAGAAGGAGTGGGAATGGGACACAAAGGGCATGGTGGTGCCTCTCGGTGCTACAGGGGTCCAGGAAGGCCCACGCATCAACTCTCCATCAGGAAGAGAAATGAGCTGTGAGCTCTGGAGTGAAGCAGAGGTGAACGATTCCTACCACTACCAAAATCCTTTGGCCCTTGCTATCTAGAAGGTGATGGTAATAGCTGGAAGCAATTCAGTAGCCCCACTTCTGTCCTGGTTCATTCCACCTTAGTCCAACCACAGCTTCTGGTTTAGACTCTACAAGGAGGCACTGTGATGAATCTTGTCCTTCATGCCACTTTTTCAGCTCCATTACATAGCAAGACAGTCAGAACCCCTGGGGAAGAGGACAGCTATGACAGCTTCTCCTTTAAAAGTTTATTCTTTGAAGCTTCATGTCCATGACATCAAGAAGGGAAGTCAAAAGATACCAGTGTTAAGAGACAAAAAAAGACATTCCATTCAAAGAAATGACCCCTTCATAAAACCTGTTTGTGAACTCAAGATTTTAAACGAGTCTGACCCACTGGGGGAAAAAAATCAAACTGTTTTGTACAGAAGAAATTCTCTGCTGGAAAGCATATAAGAAAGTTCACAGGCCCTGCAAACACTAGCCCAGTGGGTAATTCTCTGAATGAGATGCACTTTGCACTCACAGCAGTACTGAAATTCAGCAGCTCCCAGGACTGAGATTTATTCCATTTTACCAATAAGAATGCAACTAATAATAGTTTTAAAAAGGAAGAATTTACCATGTAAGTGAAGATAAAAGATCAGATGCTGATCTTTATTACTCTGGCTTATGTCGCACATATTTTGCACCACTTCGCATGAAGTACAGATGTCACAGATGTTGTCACAGAATAAGCCCAAAATAAACGGGATCAGAATCAGATTCTGAAATTTTAGTTCAAGGGACATATATGGTTCCTAGCATAATTAAATTCCCTGTACGGACAAGGAGGACATGAGGTCCAGGTCTACTTTGGAAGGCAGAAGGGTCTTCCGCTGCCTGAGGCCCAAACACCCTCTGAAATGCACTTTGGTCCCATTGGAACCAGGGGGTGAAAGCTGGGAAACCACCGGCAGTGATAAGCTCCTGCAGCAATAAACTTCTCTCAGCAAAGGATCTAGCAACCGTTCACTCCAAGTTTGTGAGAGCTCTCTTCAGAGCAGAAGGGGGAACCCTTAAATTTAAATTTGTGCTGATGTGGCTGAACAGTCACCTCAAATAAGTATCACTCAAGAGACAAGTCTCATTGAAGTCAATGGTCTACTCCCCACATAAGTCGTCTTTGTAGACTGGGGTCTTACCTAGCCATCCTTCACAGAGCACTTTAGACTCCTCTGAGACTATTCCTTACAGTCATTTTTAACTCCCCTTCCGGTTGAAGAGTTTGGAAAGGTGTCAGAGGATTAGTATCATGCAAATTGCAAAAGGAAAGTGTCACTAAGGTAGGAAGACTTCACAAAAAAATAGCTTAGGGGACTATACAGTATCCAGAATTAAATTTTACAGCAGTCCATAAAATTGAAGTATGAGCCAAGGGTTAACAACCTTGAATTTTGCCCTTAAAATTAGTCCAAGAAAATCTACTTCATTATAAATACGGTAGTGCTATATAGTGTCCTGTTGATTGATATGCCCAGGAGCTACCTTTGTCGGCAGTCTTTTAAGCAGTAATCCTTCATTTTAGTCTTAATAGTGAGATAGGCACCTCCTTCCTCATTGGGCTGTCAATTTTTACCTGCCAATACAGTTTGATGAGCTTGCTTGTATGCTGCTCGGTGCCCCCTGTCAGGCAGTACATGTAGTCAGCAATCATGGCGCTCCTGGGGACAAAAGCAGAATAAATGAGTGTACAGGGAGAGAAGGATGTAGGTAGCAATATTTAAAGGCGGTAATATTAAAAGAGTATAACATGAGGTTTGTATCAAAAGATTACACGTAACTCTCAGTCTTTGTCCAACTTTAAGACAAAGTAAATATTTTTTAGCTAGTTAAACTATCTGCAAGCAAACAACCCGACATTTTCTACTAACAACTTTTCCATATTTTACTCCAAGCAAATATATGACTGCTATACAATATTTTAATCTGGATTTTTTTTTTTTTCTTTTGCTTTAAAGTATTTGTGGGTGAAATATGTGTAAGTAATTTTCTTCTAGGACAGCAACATGTAGCTTGACAGTCTGAGAATATCACTTGTCTCTGGCAAACTCAGACATAGTTCACCTCTGATTAAACTATATCTTTAAAAAAATCCCCCCAAACTAGAAGAAATCAGCTATCTTGCTACCTACCTGAGTATGCTTTAGTACTCCCACTGTCTGTGACAATCATTGCATTACTCTTTCTAGACTGAGGGATATTAAAAAACTATTGTGAAATGGATATTAATGCAGAGCCTTAACAGACTTTAGAAAATCAGTTTGCTTTTATGGCTGTCTCTCCACACTGCTCTCCGTTTCCTTTCCTCTAGAGATTCCAAATCCAATTAAATGTGACTAGATGTAATTCCAAATTGTCACTTTAGTCAATTAAACATATAATAATCTTGTGTACCTAATTACTAGCACCAAAAGTTTATTTGTTGATGTAGTGCTATCAATGTGTACTTCTGCATGTTCCCCTTATCGTTGCCTATATATTAATTGTGCTTTGACATTACTGTAAATTGAATTTGAAATTTCCCCCTAGTTAAAAGTGTCTCACAAACAGTAATCCCAGTCCTGTTGTAATACCCTTTCAGAATGTACTTTCCAAGGCTGTATTATGTTCTTAATGAGATATAACCAAAAATACACGGATTTAACAATAAACATTTCAAAGCAGGCCCGGTATCAGGGGGTAACATATTGTTACAAACAGGAACTAAATCTTCCCTTAGATGTTCTCATACAGCTCCCATTAATTTCACTGGGAGAAAAGCAATTCAGTAGGATCCATGGATTTCTGCATAAGGACTGGATTTAGCCATAAGCTTTATCCAATGCTCATTCAAATCATTGGCAAAAATCCTTTTGACTGCACTAAAACAAAGAGCAATTTCCAATTGAACATCGTTAGCCCAGCCAGCACAGGATGAACAAAGGCTGAAATCCTCATTGCCTTGGAAATCATTGGCAAAACTCTCATTGACTCTAAATGGTGCCAGGGTTTAATCCCAGGAATGACCTATGGATCCTGTGGATGGAGCAGAGAAGGGGAGCGAAGCATTCAGCTTTGCCTGCTTGACCCGGTGATGGTTTTGAGGAAAGACCTTCACTGTGTCCTGGGGTGCAAAAGGGAAATAACAATGCGGCTCAAAACCGAGGGAAGACTTTGAATGAATCTGTCAAGTTGGTCTCCTGGAGGTGGTCTACAAAGCTTCCAGCTCCTGTGGCAACAGCTAGTCCCTAGCAGTGTACATGAGCAGTGGTGACCTTGTCAGAAAGAGGGAACTTTCAATCTAAATTTAGAGCACTCCTCAAGCACTAAAGCCTTGTCCTTTCTGGAATCAAATGACATTTGCAAGTGGTCATTTACAAATTGGGATCCTATAGATATATCCTATAGATACATCCCTCCCCAGCTGCTGTCATTTCAAAGATTAAAAGTGGCAGATCCTTAACCCGGGGCGTTGCCCTGCTGCTGCAGGCACACCGCTGCGGGTCGGATGCAATCAGTCGATACTGAGACGCCTGCAGTGTGCTTTGCCATCCCTAGGTCAGGCTGAGGACAGGTGAAGTGAGGATCCATCCCACTGGCAGCACAACGCACCATCCCGTTTGTGACCTCCCCCTCCCCGGTGGCAGCTGGCATGGCACTGCTTTCAAAGGTGGAGACGTGCGCAGAGCCCTGGACAAATCTGGAATCACTTCTCAGAAAGTCACTTCATCTTTCTCTGTTTCTCAGCGTCAGCTGTAAAATGAGGATGATAATATTTGACTGATTTACTTATTTGGTGTGCAAGTCCTCCTGGTGCAATCTTTTGCTAATTTTTCTCAGCATGCTCAGCACAATGTCGCTCTGATCATGGCAGAGGTCTCCAGGCATTGCTGCACTCCAGGCAAACGTCTTTCCTCTTTATTCTTCCTTCTTAATTTGTTCTTATTTAAATAATCAGAAGCACACTTACATTTCCAGCATTCGTGTTTAGTTTTTCAACATCTGCTTTTATCCCCGCTATATTTCTCCCATACTGCCACGCATTACATCAGGAATGGTGAGGCACATACATAAAACCCCTCCGAGCCTTTTGAGTACCTCCATCCCAATTTCATTCAATCCCTCAGCCATCAGGGAGCACACACAGGTCAGGACTGATGCTTGCTACTCTGACCTCAGGGCTTATGAGAAACTTAAAAAATTCCACTTTCAAAAGAAACAAAAGCATTAAACATTAAGACCATGTGTATGGTCGTGTCCAACCTCAAATGTACCCAAGCCAAAGAATTTTCTTTGAAAGCCTCCAAGGCTCAATTCACAGAACCAAAGTGACAAACACAATAGGGAACCATGAATTTCCAGATAAAGGGACACAGGTGAAATTACGTTGTCTGAATATGGCCACAGGGATGGGCACTGAAAAATATTTAGGGACCTAAACACTCAGAAGCCAAAGGACTGATTGAGATATTTATGCCCATTAAAAGCCTGGCTACCATTGCAAAACATGAAGGTGTAAAGCCCTGAGCTGGATTCCTACCTCCCAGTGAGCACCTATCCCCGTGGCCCACAGAAATCCAGGTAACAAGGACTTTCTGTAAGAGACTAAGCCTCCGAGACACTGAAATGAGAGTTAAGTGAAGTATTATCCAAGGAGATACTGTTTATGAAAGTATTATTTAAGATCCTTGGCCAGTGGCCCAACTCATTAAACATTTCTCCCTCCTTCATCAGAGTAAAAACCTATCACATGCCCGTATCTCAAGGCACCATACTTACTTTTGTTTCTTTTTTGATGGTTTCATGTCTAACAGCATTTCAGCAAAGCTGACCAACCTTCCTTCAATGATACAGCTATCTGGAGGTTTTCTTCTTTATTTGGAGAGCCCTTCTTTATTTTAAAACAGAAATTTGCTCCCCCCAAACTGCGACGAAAATATAAAAATATGAGGCATGGAACTCAAACTCTCTGACTCTGAAGCTTCCCTCCTTAAGTCTGATTAAATTGTCTAGGAACAGGTAAAGAATTTAGCTGAAATAGTCACTCTTACAGTTAACTCCACAATTCAGATTATTGTTGCCATTTCTGTTTGTCTGTGTACATTAATCTCTTCTTGTTTGAGTCAGCCCAGTATTACACTTTCACCTATACTAAATACTTCCTATTTTAAAAAAAGTTTGAAAATTAGTTACAGAATCATCTGTAACCTTCTTTTCTACTTGCACAGTGAAAACTTGGTCCAATCTGCAGGCGGATAAAATACTAAATACAGATCAACAGGGGAATATGTAATGACCAAACTAGCCATCCATTGTGAACTACAGCCAATTTTATATGTAAAATTATAGCTGGAGTGAAGCATACAAAAATCTAGAACATACTGTGGGTCTGCATTTTTATTAAAGGTTTATAGGGATAATATATCTTGAGAATGAAGCTGAGCTGTTTCACTGTTCACTCGAACTCCATGGATAAAAAGCAGCTCTATGGTGAGTACAGTAGGGATGAGTAGGATTAACGGGATTTGGGAAGAGCAGAAAGTAGAAGTCCTTGAAAGAAAAAAATTTCCTGATATATTAACTGATATTCCCAGAAACGGAATGAGGGACCACTCCCTGCCCTGTTACGATATCAGTACCGTACATTAAATGTGATGTGTGATGTTATCAGTTGGCATCAGCTGTTATATCAGATGGAGATTTTGAACAATAATGTTGGCCAGCAACAGACCTCGCTCTGATTTATACCTCCAGTGACTACATCGGAGTTCAGCTTTGAACCCTCCTGAGCACAAGGAACATAAAGTACAAAAGAATGGGAAAATACCTCCTGTTTAGACCATGTAATCCATTTTTCTGGATGAAATGCAGCTTTTTCTTTTTTACAGTTTTTTAAAAATAGTGGTATTAAGCTCTAATGGTAAAGAACAAAGATACGTGCATTCTCTCCCTACTTCTTAAACAAGCACTTCACTGATATTCAGAAATATCGGCCTCATATTGACAGAACCATCCACCAGTTTTGAGTTACTGATTTGACATACTTAAATCATGCCCGAGTTTCAGGTGTGCAGCCCACCAAAGGGCTCTGCTTGACACGAGACCTGAAGTACTTCTGGCAATATGCCTTTAGAAACACCTTAGGGGATGTCAGGGAAGAAGTGACACTTCCTTCTTTCAAAACATGAGGCTTTATAGTCAAACGTTTTTTTTTTTCCTAGTTGCTGGTTAGAGCCAGTACGAACTTCCATAACAACCAAACCCATCTGGGTTAATGTGATAAACCTGGATCCAAAGGTGTCTTGCAATATCTGCTCAATCTGGCCACTTGGTGGTGCAGAATAATAAGATATATTTCTATATGTGCAAGTGAAGAGCACACCACAGATCCTAAACTGTCTCCCTCAGCCCATCTCTAGACATGCATAGGACTTGCAGTAAAAGAGTCAAAGGCAGCTTTTGCTGCATGGCAGCTGCTGCCACTAACAGCCAGCGTATAGCCAAATCCTTTGCAGCAGCCACACAGGTCTGTGACAGGAAAATTGATTGTATGGGTGTAAGAAATATGCAGAGTTTACTGGAATGCACCAAAGTGTTAAATTTCCAAAGAAGACAAGAAATTAGCATTGTTGCTAAACGCTTGTGTGTTCATTTACCACTGCAAATACTAGAAAAAAATCTGAGAGCAAGCCTCAAGGTCAGCTCCTTAAGCCTTGACTGCTCCCCTTGAGCTGCACAGAAAGGTAAGAAGCCCTGAAGTGGAGAGAAGGATTTCTTTGCAAATGGCAGAGCCTTAGAAATAATCACAGCCTAACCACATTAGAGTAACTTTCACTTTTCTATGCTATCCAGCCCCAAATGCTGCTAAGATCAGGAGGCTGATAAGTGGCAGAAAATTACCTTTGCTCCTTACTTCAAGTGATCTCACCTGGATCTGCAGTAAGTGGTACTGCAGGCAGGCCTTAGCCACTGCCATGTGATGTTAGTCCTGTGCAGACGTGCTGTTTGGAAAGGGTGAGTGTATCTCTGTTTTTTTCAGTTTAACAGGAACTTTACTATTGCTATTTAGATCAGCTCTGATATAGACACCCGGGTATTTGAGATCTCTAATATAATATTGTGGAGTCTGAGATACAACATGCGAAATAAACTACTGCTCTCTTCTGGATGACCTTTTTTATTCTGAGGTTAGAAAAGGAAAGTGGTGTTTATAACTGGAATAAGTAGGAGGTAGTAATTTGAATGTAATTATCCTATTTGGAAAGTGAACAAAATAATAACAGTTAATTTTTAAACATCTCCATATATCCTAAATAAATGTCAACTCATTATTTTGATGTTATGGAGACACCTGGAAAGCATTAGATGATGAGAGATAAACAGAACTCCAGAATATTTGAGCAGGAATGAAATTACTAATGTCAGGATTTACCTATATGCAGACTAGCCCCAAAATGGGGCAAAAAATTTTGTTATCTATGCATAGCATTTGATGTTGCTAATTCTTTCAGAGGGCTGTCTAAAACTTCCTTTTAAAAATTTCACCAGTGAACCTGAAATGCACTGGGGAGCTGTTATAAAGCTCTTCTGTCCTGCCAAAACCTTTCAGGTTGGTGGTGGGGTATGCTTGCTCTCTTTGCTGAAGTTTCTGGGTCATTAGTCCATTGTTAGAAAGCAGAAGCAAGCTTTCTGCAAGGAATATAGCACCTGTACTTAGAATACATTTATTATATTTATTATTATCTGTCCTGTGGTTGCATGCAGGTAACAACTTTCTGCATTGTATTGAGATTGCTGTGTAGTGATAACAAATGTTTCTCATTTAGTGGCAACCGCCACGTAAGGACACAGAAATTGCTTTACAAATGTGAGCTGAGCAATGCACAGGGAAACGGCAAGTCTTTTAAAATGACAGGGGGTGTTCAAGAAAACAGGTTGCTAAGCCTGGCAAGATCTTGGGCTCCCCGTGGCCTGTCTGAAGTGAGCAGCAGTCAAAATGGATGTGCTGTGCGAATCCCAGGCGGTGTGGGAGAGCCCAGTGTCGCGGTAGAGACGGTCACGCGACAGTTGACAATTAAGTTAGGCGTAAAAGAAGAAGTGTGTTTATTGTTTTCTGCATACTTTATATATCTTTTACAACTACCGCAAGCTCTAACATAATTGGCTACACCCATAGCAACGGTACATGATTGGATAGCTTGCTTAAAGTTTTACTTCTGAACATGATTAACACAGTTCCTTATCTGTGTTCAACAGTTTCATGTTTCTTCCAGCAGATGTTCGCTGTCCTTGCTCCTTATCTGTGGTATGCCCTCCTGCATGCAGACTTGTCATGGGTACGGGATGATCTGGCTGAGGTTAAATTCCATCTGCTCTGCCAGGCGTTTAGCAGACCCGTTGCCTACCCCAACAGCCCAGGGCCTGTGTTAGCTTCACGGCTGAGCCGTCTGGGGAAGGGATGGGCTAGCTGGGATGAACAAGCAATAGGACAAGAGGGAATGGCCTCAAGTTGCACCAGGGAAGGTTCAGACTAGATATTAGGAAGCATTTCTGTACAGAAGGGGCTGTTGGGCGTTGGAATGGGCTGCCCAGGGAGGTGGTGGAGTCCCCATCCCTGGAGGGGTTGAAGAGTCGGGTCGACATAGCGCTGAGGGATCTGGTGGAGTTGGGAACTGTCGGTGGTAGGTCAGTGGTTGGACTAGGTGATCGTCCAAGGTCTTTTCCAACCGAGATGAGTCTGTGATTCTGTGAACTACTCGTACCAGAGAGGCAAGGAAACTCTCAGAGGTACATGGTCCGAGCTTGTTCTCAACTCCAGCTGGTGCTGGCGCTGCTCCCTTGTACCTCTGTGCTCCCTGGGTTAGGGACAGAGCTTGTACTGCCAGTGCTGGGGTTGACTTCTGCAGGGGGTGCGGACAAACGAGCGGCAAAGGCCTCTGATGCGACCCTGTCTGAGGGAGCTGTTGCCTGACGCTTGGGACAGTCTCAAGAGATAAAGAATAACGCGTGTGGCACAGAAACGAGGGCCGGTAATTTTAGACTAACATCATATGTTGGTGTCAAATGAAATAATCGGCGGTGTGGACTTTGCTTTGGGCTCTGGCTGATGCCGGCGCCTGTCAGAGCTGCTTTCCCAGCTCCGATTTACGGAGCGCTCCCTTCACAGCGTCACTGCGGGGAGGGCGGGGGTCACAAAACCCGCAAAAGCTCTCGGGTCCCTCCGTGGGTGCTGT